>NC_072733.1:80432548-80733012 GCF_026930045.1 Uloborus diversus
GTATAGGTAACTTATATTCCGAAAAATTACTCTTTCACAGCACATGTATCACATATTTTTTTTTGAATGCTCCATACACGTAGGAGTATTACACTTGATGCACTTGTATGCAGTCATTCGGTTCTTCTGGTAAGGGCAAAATCTGCAATTCTTTCTCTTTTCAAGCTGATCTGTGGCAGGAAGCGACAAAGGCTTTTTTTCATCTTTTATCCCTGCGGCTTCAGTGATTATACTCCTTAGGTCTTGAGATAAATTTGAAATCATCAACCTTTTTCTTATAAATTTATTTGCCAATCCCAGAGCTATTTCATTTATACAGGCACTCCTCGAGATTTTTTTAGTATCGTCGAACAAACAGTGCAATGTGTGCACATTGCATGCTGCCACTGCCACTATATGGTAAAATACAGCCAGTGGCCACCGTCTTGTTCGGCAATTTGCGGAATATATGCTACATTTTTGATCTAAAGTATCAACTCCACCTTTTGTATAGTTGTAAAATGAGATCAATTCTGGTTTGTTTGTTTGTATGTCCGTATGTTCAGAGTGATGCATCGTTGAGAGAAGAACAACTGCTTTTGACGGTTTCGGAACGTACGAAAGAAGCATCATATCTTTCGTGTATCCATATAATGAAGAGTTTACCTTTCTAGTCTTTTTGGGAAGAAATTCCGGAGGGATTTGGGGCTTGTTTTTTTTTAGCGTTCCAACCATCGTTATTTTATTTTTTAGTAGCTCAGAGGCTAACTCAATTGATGAGAACCAATTATCGCAAGTGATATTTCGGTTAGTGCCCGAAATGCACTTAGTCAAATGAATTACTGACTGGGTTGGAATCTTCAGGTTTTTTTTTCCTGTTCACTCAGAGTAAATCCGTCGCTCCCTTTACCGGTGTATATATAACAATTATAAAGATATGCCGTATGAGCATCGGTTAGAGTCATTATTTTTATGCCATACTTGGCAGGCTTTAGGGGCATGAACATACGGAACCCACAGCGACCTTTGAAAGGCACAAGAGTCTCGTCCACTGTTGCGTGGGCCCCAAGAGCATAGTTCTTTTGGCAATTATTAACAAATATGTCTAACAACTCCGAAATTGCAGCAGCTTTTTCAACTTTTTCCCTTTCTTTCCTTGTACTTGAATTGTCGAATCTAAGAGCCCGAAAGAGAATGTTGCATCTTTTTTCAGTCAAAAATGCTCGAAAAATTGGTCGCCCCGTAATTGAAGTTGAAAAAAGAGATTGTAATGATTCCCGGGATGACTTGAAAATGCAGCAAGCAATATGACCCCGAGTAATGCGTTTATTTCGTCCACATCTGTGTTTTTGTATGCCACTGAATCTTGGTGTTTTATCGTGGTACGCATTTCGGTAAGTTTTGAGTTTGTGTGCGTCACTATCAGTTGTAAAATGTCGTTCGTAAAAAAAAGATCCCATAGTTCTTTTGGGGTTGGCTTACCTCCTAGCAATCGAGCAGGACCATCAGGCTTCGAGAGACGAACTTTTATGATATTTCTTTGAATTGGATGATTTGAAGCAACTACAGGTCTTTTTTTAAAAACAATGCATTTTTTTTCCATAGTACTCTCCACTTCCTTCTTCTTCATGCGAAACTAGCAGTCCGTCGCTTTCATCTTCATCAATTTCGGAGGACGTCTCATGATCGGATTCCTGCAAGTCATCATTTTTAGGGACGTAAGAATCATCAGAATCAATGTCGGAGTCGGATTCTTGTTCAAGAGCAAGTTGAACAATTCGTTTGGTTCGTGTGGATATGTTTGTTGGAACAGCCATAGTGGATCTTGGAACAATATAAAACAAATTATTTATCATCACAATTACAAAATACAATAATTAATTTTATTAAACGAGTACAAGTCAAAAGCATTGCTTTTGGAACACCCGTCTGACAAGCGGATGCTAAAAACGTACGTTAAAAGGAACACCCGCCTAACAGACGGATATTCCAACCACCAGTTATAAGGAACATCCGCCTGGAGAACGGGGTAGGTATAAATAAAAACGCTCTTACCTGCTTTGAGTGCAAAGGACGACTAAATTTTCATGCTGAACGTTGAGGGGAAATGATGAAAGAAGCAACCTTGAAACCACCTCTTCCAACTCACACCACAGCGGTAGCTATCGGAAAATTTATAGACAATATCCGTCCAAGAGACGGATGTTCCGTCCGAAGGGTTAAGAGTTTCAGATTTGTTTTTTATCAAAAATACCATAGCAAAATGTGTGAAATCATCTATGCACGTTAGAAAATATCTATTTTCATCCCATGTTTCTTCTTCAATAGGGCCATTTATGTCAGTATGTATTATTTGCAATGGTCTAGTTGCTCTTCGTCTTTCAGTTTTAAATGGAAATTTTACTTGTTTAGCTTTCAGACATACTTCACAATTTTTTGATACATCTTTTAATTCTTTTTCTGTTAGCTTAATTCCTGTTGAATTTTTCAATAGACACTTCATGTTCTTAACACACATATGTCCAAGTTTGCGATGCCATACATATGCATTATTCTTATCTTCTGTCAATAGTGCTTCATTTTCTTGATTCAACCCTACTTCGTAAAGTCCTATTTCATTTTTGTAACCTTTCAACACAATTTTTCCATCTTTTGAAATTTCTACTCTATTTTCTACAAATTTTACTTCACCATCATTTTTAGTAATTGCATTTACTGACAGCAAATTTTTACTCAGTTCAGGAACATAGAGTACTTGCTTTAAAATGCAGTTATCAGTTTTAAAGGTTCCGATGCTTTTCGCTTCCATAACTTCTGAGTTTTTGGCAAGACCTATTTCAGTTGAAATATTTACAACATCTTCTAGCATTGTTTCATCATTTACCATATGGCTAGAGGATCCCGAATCAATTATCCACTTATGATAAGATTTTTCATTTGGAGCAAGAAATGAGACATGTTTCTTTGAATTATTTCGAAAATAGCAGTCTTTTTCTACGTGATTAGCTTTTTTACAAATGCCGCAACGAGGTTGTTTTTTCTGATTTGTATTATCTTTAGTAAAATGCAAAGGACTATTATTTCTGTAATATTTATTTTCTTTGACGTATTTTTCTTGAGTTCTACTTTTAGGACAGTATCTAGCAAGGTGATCTTTAGAATTACATCGAAAGCATTTCTTTTCTTGTACTTTAAATGCCACGTTTTGTTCTTTAATTTCAGAATTTTTCTTACCATTTTCTTCATTTAACAACTGAGCTGTCAAGTTAGCTAATGTTTTATCATCTTTGGCGGTAGATTCCCACGCGCTTCGAAAATGTTTATATTTTTCTGGTAAGCTTGAAAGAATTTTAGATATTACCATCTCGTCATCAATTTTCTTATCCAGCGCTTTTAGACGGTATGCTATATTTTCTAATTTACTTATGTGCATAGCAATATCATGTTCAGAATCAAAATTGTAACTAAAAAATTCTTGAAGCAAGCTACATTTTTGTTGTTCAGAATCGCGTTCATAAATTCCGCAAAGTTTTTTGTACATGTCACAACTATTTTCGCAATTTAAAATATGCATCATAACTTTCTTGTCTATAGTTGTCACAATTATTTTCTCTGTTTGTGCATCTTTTTTTCTTCCATAAAGTAAGTGCATTATCATTTAAACCATCTTTTCTTTCAGATCCGTTTACAATATTAAATAATGAACACGATTTAAAAATTATGTTTACCTGGAATTTCCACACTGCAAAGTTACTTTGGTCTTTCAGTTTTTCGACAGAACTCAAATCTTCAGCCATATTAGCCATTTTTTTCCGAACCTGCAATTTTTACCTTCAAATTTATTTCTTCTTATTTCACTTTTTTTACTTTTAACATTTTAATCGGCCACTCTGCGGTACTCTGGGTCCATAACCTGTAGAGTTTTTACTTTTATGCAGAGATTACTCAGTGGGAATGGCCAAATATATTTTATTATAAAAGACACAAGCACATTACAAACACATAAGACCAAACATTTTACTTGAACTAATTTAGTACGTTCTGAAGATATAATATTTTAGCTGTGTTGCCAGCCTGAGACAACTAAACATTAATAATTATTTCTTAACATCCTGCACGAGAATATCACGTGAGGAAATCGAAAAAATAACTTCATTCAAAAAATTGAAATACTGTCAGCCACGTTTAATGAGATAACAAATAAAAACCTCCCAGAACAAAAATATTTCCCCATTAACAATGTTAACCATCCCCACTTAATCAAATAATTTCCCGGGACAATCAAATAATATTCATCGGTTTTCGCAAAGATTCTTGCTGAGAAAATTTTTGAATAAATTAGAAAGGAATAAGTAAGAATTGTTGATACAAAAAAAAAATTATATATATATATATATTTCGCCATCAACGGGTGAGAAAAAACTTTTTCCCCATCCAAAAACATTCTCTGTTCTATCTAATTTCTTTTGTTAACCACACAATAAATAGCGCATTCAGTAATTAAATTAAATAATACTAAGAAATATACACATTTCAGACGAAAGTAAAAAGTGATGAATATCAAATGTAAAACATGGCAGACGAGGAGAGAAGAAAAGATGTTAGGAAAGTTTCATGTATTAAATGAAATGCAGACTATTTACACATTACATTTTGTCCTAATGATTACAGAGCTACATTTGTTCTTTAAAAATTACACCCTGTCCTAGGTACGCTTGCCATGCCACAGCTTCATTCCTTTTTAATGAAAGAATTAATTTAAATGACTTAACGAATATCTATCATAAAGACACAAATTATTTCATGGTAAACTGTCATTCATATTTTATGTAAATTTTATTTAGAAAACATCAGATTAGTCATAATTATTGTTCTGCTAAACTTTTGCATATTTTATGCTAAAAATAATTTTTTTTTTATTTAAATATAAATGTTCTGTCACCACATTATTACTTCAGCTTTAATTATTTCTTTTTTACTTCACCTTCTTTTATTTATTTTTCTGTGATGGGATTATTAATGTTCTATACTAAATCCTCTGACAAACCTCTGTTTTAAACCTTTCATACTCAAAAAGGATTTGTGTGCAGCATTTTTTCCTAGGTCATCCAGTGTTCATACTCTATTTAGATGAAAAAATTACACAACTTGTTCATGACTTCAATGAAAATTTTCATGACCTTGTTATATGAAGAGAATAGCACTATTTAATCTCAAATTTGTTAATTTTTGGAAATGAGCATTAGCAAAACGTCTACATGAATGCCACAGCCTCATAGAAGCACTTACTCATAATGGAAAAATTATAATTGTACACTTAAAAAACCAGACTATTCTTATTTGTCTTCATCATATAAATTTAAGTGAAGTACAAATGCAGTGAAACGAGTATGATGCTTAAATGTCTGATGTTTTTTTATAAACTGGCAGAATGATAATGAATGAGACAAAGATTGAATGAGTCATCACTAAGTTTCAATAAATTTGCCTCAAAAGTTGCCTTAGTGTCAACAGTGCATTTAATCATCCACATAACTTGATAGTATTTTGGTTCTTTAAAGTAAAGCCACAGTTTTTTATGTTTCTAAACCAAATCTTTTTTTGAAAAAAAATTCAGTAATGAATCAATCTTCTGATTCAAAAGTATACTTGTTTTGTTTACTTATTTGAACATTTTCAAATGCATATTGATTAATAAGTTCAGAAATTTCAAAACATGTTTGATTCCTGACATTGAACGTAGCAGTGAGTAGCATGGATTAATTTTGAGGGCCATATGTTGGGCACTACTGTTTTAGAGTATAAGGATTCCTCTTTTTCTGTATTCTATTGCCTGACTAAAGATCTTTATTTTCTAAAACCTTCAACAAATTAAGATAAACTCTGATAAATTTAATAATAAAGTTCTTACGAGTGATGGAATCGAACTCGGATGCAATTAAATCACTTTTTTTGAGTGGGCGTGGCAAAACTAAGAACGAGAAATTTCGCTACTACGGAATATGAATCATAAGAGGCGTTGAAAATGACAGTGAATTCAAAATAAGTGATGCCCAAGCAGTAAAATCACATCGCAAAAAAAGGCAAGCGGCTGCGACATAAGTGAATGCAATGAGATTTCGAAGTTCAGATTTGATTTAGGGATCATTGAATTTTCCACTTTTAATAGCTTTTGTGTGCTATTCTGTTAAATCACTTAAGATTTCTAATGCTGCTTTAGTTAATATTACTTTCTCTTTGTCTAGGACATTTTTCCATGACTTTTCCAGGTCTGAAAAAAAATCGTTAATTTTTTTTCAGTGAATTTCCAGGGTTTCCAAGACCCAAACTATGGTCATCAAAACTGGAGTGTCTGGAGTCATTAGCCTAACAATACGTTTTTCATATGAACTGATATTTGCTTACAGCTTAAGGTGTTTCTATTGATTGTTGGATTGGTACATATTATGAATGTATGTAAAAAAAATTAAAAGTTTTTATGTAAAAAATATCTAACATTCAAAAGAATAAATCTTTTTAAAAGTATATATTTGTCTTACTTTTTATGCTTTTCTTTTTAATGGGTATTTAATTCAAGAAATGTCAGAGAAATAACAAATATTCATTTCCTGGAAATGTGGTTATTCTCAAAGTGGATTATTTAAGCATAAGTTTTTCGGCAGAAACTTTTAAAAAACAAAACTAAATGGGATGGACTTTAAAAAAAAAAAAATCTCCAGTACTGTTGAATTAATTTTTAAATGTGTTGATTTAATATTTTTTTATTATCATGAATGTTTACACAATTTGAGCAATTTAATGCAATGCAGCAGATGGAGATACATTGTTAATGTAGGAAGAATAAAGGGAATATTTCCCCGAATAGTTTACCAGCTTCCAATATAGTTAAGTTTTCAGCATAGGCTTCTCGTACAGGAGGGAAAACTGCTCCCTTACTTCAAAAGATAAATATTAATGATAGATTGAAAAGTGATTTTTACAGGGTGGATTAATTTATTTCATGAAAACAAAATTTACAAATAAATAGACTTTTAATTGGAAATGGGCAGTTTACAATGGTTATCCAATGTAATTTTTCATGCTGTGTTCCATATATATAGAGGCCTTTTAACCAGTAATGTTAAAAACTAATAATGTAAGCCAAATTTAAAAATACAAATTCAGCTTTGGAGGCACCGAAGCCTCCTCACTTCTTTTGACCTTTGTAGTGCACCAGGTGCCAATGATTTTCTGGAATCCCTTAAAAGATGACAAAGACTTATAAATTTGCATTGCGGTAAGCCGCTGCATTTATTGCAGTTTTTTTTTTGTGTGTTCTGCCAGATGTCATCGATAAGCTCACTTCTTTTGCATTGAAGAAAAGGGCTCCCCATAACCATGAAACTGCAATACATCAAATGTAGCTGCGTATTATTCTGAACTCGGGTGTGACAAATCAAACCATTTAACAATGCCATCTATAAAAGGAACGAATATATTCACATTTATAGGAAGTACCAGAAATTTATACATAAGACATTATGATGATAAGAATTGTAGAAATATGGGAAACAAAAAAGACAAGGTTTATTTTCTGTTAATAAATCTAACTACATACATATCAAGTAACTTGAAGAAAAAAATCATAGTATGGAACTAAGATTTTAGAAATTTAAAACCATGGTGATGCAGTCGTTGTGAATGATACAGATAAAAATCAGCTGTTTCTTAAATGTAACAAATAATGAATGCTACTGATTCCAAAGATATTTTGAGAATTCGGAATCTGTACCTAAAATTTTTATCTGAAAAGTTTTTCCAATCTTCCAAAAAAGGTAACAGTAGGGATATTTAAACTATTTCACTATTTTCATTCAAGAAAATCTGAAAAAAAAATGAAAAAAAAATAATAATAATTATATCATACAGTGCATTTTAAAAATATAAATAAAAAATATGTCTTGTAAAGTACACAGTCGCTTCTCAAACCCACTGACCTGAAATTTGCAATTGAGGCAGTGAGAAGCAAAGGGATGCAGGTGCCGAAATTAAATTAGAGATAACTGGGACAAAAGGTAGGTGAACCTCTCCTCTGTTTTGGGGCAAAAGATAGTAGCAGGGGGGTGGAGAAAGGACACCTGTTGGCTCGAGCCTGAAGGGGGCCCGATTTTTTTTTTAAATGAGGGGGAAAATGTGTAGAGCCATAGGTGTAAACAATTTGGAGGGGGCTTGTAAAAGGTTAATGAAAGCCTACCTATGACGGCAACTTCAAACATTTTTTACCGAAAACTTGAAAATGTCCATTTACATCCCTTTGCTTCTCAGTTTCAACAGTCTAAAATTTGCACAATATTTCAGATCAAAACAATGAAATTTGCACTAAAATATAGGGTTGGAATTTGAAATATAGCCAATATTTAAAATTAATGATAAAAAAGTTAAATGTTTAAAAAATGGAATAAATTTGTGTATTGAAGTTAAATTCCAAACACTGTTTTAATAAGTCTATCATAATTATTTCATGCTAGAATTTATACTGATTGTCTGACAGATTTCACTACAAAGCTTTCTTTCTGGTGGTTTTTAAAATGTAAGACATTCTCTTACAATTTCATTTCATACATAAAGCAGTTACTTTCAGTTAAGTATTTTTGATTGAAAAAGGGGGTAAAATCAATATGTGAGGAAATAAAATAAGTTCAAGTTCTAGAACACTGAATAATAAAAAATACATACACATAACGTTATAGGTTTAATTTCTTTTGACCTAGGCTAATTTGTTTTCTTTAAAAATATTTCAGAAAATGACAGAAGTAAAATTAAATGATCATTATGAGCTGTAAATAATTGAAAATAAATTAAGAATGCTGCAACAGAGAACTAATTGTAAAATTATTGTAACGAAAGCTTTTCTAAAGTTGGAAAAAAATTCAGAACTTTTCCATGAATTCAACTTCAGAAAACTTGTACACGAAACATTGAATAAAAATTTGTAAATCTGCACTGTGATATTTTGTGACGTATTAAAAATTTGTAAACGGTATGAAAATGAGGTACATTTTTAAATGTCTGGCTAGTGCCACCACTCACAAAAACCAATTGCACACAATGTTTTAAGTTTTAATAACTGTAATTTTTGACAGTTATGTTGTTAAATGTTGAAAATAGAATAGAAAATCATAAATATTTACATATAATCAGATATGAAACAAAAATCCAAAATTATTCAATGAATGCTAATAGCAATGTTTAGAAATCCTTAGAAAAAGTAACTAGTCCGTAAACAAAATGACTGGTCGACTAAACACCAAATGTAGTTAAACTTGAAATGTGTTCCTACATCAGATTGTAGCTAACAAATTTAAAGGGTGAAATTAAAAAGGGCTCATGAAAAACACATTTAATACATTCCAGAAATTCAAAAATTCATTTTTAATATTTTGAAGCAAAAAATTACAAAACAAAACAGAACTTTACACTTAAACTTGTTTTTGTGCGGTCTTTTTTATACAATTTAGCAGTAGTTTTTGTTGCAAAAACTTTTTACAGCTACTCATGAAGATGCAGACAATTATTTTATTAGAATTGTTTGCATGCAATCAATATTCACTACACAAAAACATGTTTGAGTGTACTGAATTTAATGTTTACTAGTGGTTTTAAAAAACAAATGATTCCAAAGAAAATACCATCGAGTTTCTGGAACCAAATTAGCAACTTTGGACCCCCATTGCATCTGAACTTGGGCCTATGCAAACAAATCACTCTATCTGGGCTCATAACTAAGGCGAATTCCCTAAAATCCAGAATTTGTCCAGATCTATGACCCTCAAAGAAGTGGCGTTTGGTACAAAGATAGTTTTTCTGTGAAAAACAAACATTGGTAATGTTAAACAGTAAGTTATCACCTCAAAGTCAGAAATACATGCAATACACTGACAAACTAGTTATTACGCACATCGAGTGCAGTTTTGTCCTTGTTATTAACTCATCAGTCTGGAATAGTGAATATCCAAGCTGGAGACATATGTCATCTCATTGAATCTGAGAGGGCCAAAAAACTGTTTACTACTAGTTAGCTGGAATTCTCAGGATTGATGGATATGCTAATTTTGCTTTAGCAGAAATTAATGGAGGAAAAAATGGAAAGTTATTACATAATCCAAAAGGTTTAACAAAAATTGAAAATTTATAATTAAACCCCACTTATATAAACCAGATAACCCCCACATCAACACCGGATAACCACCCCAACAGTACTGTATGACCAGCCGGATATCCTGCAAAAATCTGCTAGATATCCTATCCCGAGAGGATCGGCCGGATTGGATATCGCCGGATATCGGAGAGTAGAAAAATGAGCCGGATAGCTATTGGGTATCCGGTGCATCCCTAACTGCAACCATTTTACTTAAATTTTGATTTTTCGTAAAATCTTCAAAATGTAGTTATGATTGGCTTAATTAAAAATTCATCTGAGAAAAATGTACCTAAATTTAATCAAATGAAATTATTGCAAATTTAAAAATAAAACATTAAAGCTGTAAATAATATGAAATTTCTGAATTACGGATGATCATCAAATACTATTGTTAGAGCAAGCCTAACCCGACAGCATCGCAATGCTATGATTAGGTAGGCTTCACAATGCTGCCAAGATAGGTTTGCTCTGTCTTTAGTCTCACGGACTTCAACTCCATTCCATGGTGGTCGGACCAGGGACCAAGACCCTTAATTAAGACATAGGGGGGCCCTAGGTCATCAGGGCTCCTCTGGAGTCAATCCTTACAATTTTAACAATTAGCCAAAATAGTTAAGGGCTTTTGGGTGTCGTAGGCAACAGCCTAGTTTGCCACTTCGGTAATCAGGGCTTAGGTTCGACACAGTTTTCACTGGCATTGGACCAGCGGACAACCAGTGATTTCTAATGCTGCTCATGGAGGAAAATATTATTAGCATATGTGCCAACTTTTGGAATCGGGTATCAGTAAAACTTTTATGTGAACATCTTCCATCTAATTAAAAGTTTTCTTAAATTAATTTAAGAGGAGGTAATCTAGAACTGAGGTTTTTAACCTTTCTGAATCCATGTACTGCTCTTGCGTATCATTAACTATGGGTAGCTCCGACAACAACTTTTCCTTTATTGATATTTATTAAACGTCTCAATTTAAAATTTTACATGCTATGAGCATGAACAAGTCACACATATGATTTTCGAGCCCAGGCTTTAACTTTGTTCAAGAGGTAGTGGAATTAATGTCTAAAAAATACTATAAAATCACAGCAGAAAATAAGGTGATAGATGAAATAACACAGGACAGGCAGATATCGGTTCAACAAATGCAAACACTTGTCTTACTCTCAAAAACAAAAGAAGTACATAAAATGAATGAAATGCAGTTCACTTTGTTGACTCTGACTGACTGATTACCAATGCAAATGGATTTTAATGTAAGGTAAACCTGCTGTGCTTAGTGAAAATTGATGCGTCACAACACCGAATATGGTTTTTCAGTGAACATAGACAATAACTTGCATTTGTTATTTAAGCTTACTTTGAACCATAAGAATAAAATTAAAGACGAATAAATTCCAGAAAGAATTTAATACCAGTAGAATAAACGGTACCAGCAAACGTTATAACGTAGAAGGATGTTACCTGTACTACAAACATTATCTCATTTAAAAAATAAAAAACATTAAAATTAGGGAAAAAGGTATACTTAATCTCAAAGTGAATAGCTTTTTTAAGTGAAAAATGTGTAAGGAATTTGTTTCACGAGCAGGGCCGGATTAAGCCAGCGCAGGGCCCGTAGCAAAAGTTACCTAGGGGCCCCTACCCAGGTCTTGGGCATGAACAAAAAAAAAAATTACAAGCAAACTTTTCTAGATTTAATATCTGCGAATTTGGTGATAACGCTAGACAAATCCATTTCTCTGAGTAATTTGCATTCAATATTCAGTAAAATAAGATTATTGAGACGGTCTTGTCCCATCGTGTTACGCAGCTCAGTTTTTACACGTGTTAAGGTTGAAAATGAACGTTCTCCGCTGCAGTTCGTGATCATTAAAGATAAATAAATGCGTAAAAACGTTTCAACATTTGGAAAACAGGACTCTAATGAATTTTGAATTAAAAGTTTATAATACTGTAGCTCTAGAGCTTCATGCTGCTCATTCTGAATATCTTTCGCCGCAGTAGTTTTGAGAAGCTCAGAGAATTGCACAAGTTCATCCCCTAAGCTTTCTTCTAGGTCTTCTTCATAAGTATTTACAATACTTGGAGTTCTTTTTAAGATCTCCTCAGCTGTGAGAGATTTCATTTCATGAATTATTCCAAATACACCAGTAACTTTGTTATACGTTTCCATGCGTTTAGATAACGCAGACAGTACGTTATCAATGATGAAAATAAACACCTGATTTTCAAATTTCTTTTCGGGTGTTTGACTTTCTACTGCTTCATCGAGAGCAGTAGAGCCAACGAAACCATCATACTTGGTATTTCGTTTGCGACCTCTTGATTTTTGTTCCTGGTATTCTTCGCACTCAGTCAAGATCTTGGCTTCGGCCTCAATAATAGAAAACGTAAACCGCATTTCTTGGACATATTTGTGTAGGGATACGTATATGGCATATCCGGTATTCAGATCTTGATTTGGAGATTGTAGTGAGGCATTGGAAGCATGCAAACGCTCCAAAAGTTTGTTCCATAAAATTGTCATTATGACTGTTTCCAGTTTATGCATTTTGGAAAGAAGTCCGTAAGCCTGGTTACGACATTCTGGTTTTTGCTCTATGTTGTTGGAGATATTATCCAGAACATCTTTTATAGTGATAAAACCACATACAAGTGCCTTTGTAGCATCAGCTCGAGCAGACCACCTGGTATCAGACAGTTTCTTCAAAATTGGGAGTTTTGAACCTGTATCATCCAAGGCATTTTTAAGAAGGTTCCATCGATAGGTGGAAGCTGAAAAAAAAGTGTACAAACTTTCCACAAAATTGAAAAAAATTGACGCTTCAGTACAACATTCTGCCGCACACTTAGCTACTAAATTTAGTGAGTGTGCAAAGCAGGGAATGTACTCTGCGTACTTATTTTTCTCCTTAATGAGAGCTTGTAAGCCACGGTACTTGCCACTCATGTTACTGGCATTGTCATAACTTTGACCACGGCAGTCTTTGATATTAATGCCATTTTCCTTCAAAAATTGAAGTAAGTTGGTCACGAGTTGGTCTGCAGAATGACCTTCCATGTCTAAAAACTTCAAACCTTTCTACCGGTCCAGATGGCAAGACATAACGAACTATCAAAGTCAGTTGATCGACATGCGAAATATCTGGTGTAGAATCAAGAGATATTGAGTAATACTTGCATTTTTTTATTTCGTAAATTATGCAATCCAGTAAACTTGATGAAAGTAACTGGATGAATTCCTCGCATGTTGTTTTTGACAAATATGACGTATGGCCCTTTCCTTTATTTGCATAAGTACTTATATGTTGAGCCAGAAAAATGTCAAATTTGGCTATTAGCTCTAGCAAACCTAAGTAGTTTCCATTATAAGGGGAACCAATGATTTCATCACTACCCCGGAAAGCAAGACCTCGTTCAGCCAAAAACTGAATAACAGAAATTATTCTCTCTAAAAGTGTTCGCCAATATTTTTGTTCAGTCTCAATTTGGTTCACAAGTTGAGAATCTACACGCGCGCCCTTGTTTTTGTGAACTAAAAGCGAAATGATCGCTTGTCTATGGGAAGTACTTTCTTCATGTCTTTTCAATATGTTACTTGCATTTTTCCAATCGTCGAATCCTTCTTTTGTAAACCGGGATGAACATTCTAAATCGCTAACTTTGCAAACAAAACAGAAAAGCTTTCCTTTTGTTTCTGAATAACACAATCATTGTCTAGCGTGAGTTTTATTTGTTGGCTTATGTACATAGGTAAAAAACGATCTGCGACAATATCGTGGATTAATTTCTTTATCGTACGTCCTTTCTGAAGACAAAAAAATCACTGTTCATGTGTTGCACTTCACTACTCCCTTTCGCAATCCAATAATCTCTATTGAAGTTGGTTGGCCATTCACCAATATCATTCGAATACATTTTAATTTCGTTTTGTTGCTCACTTGTAGATGTTACTACGACATCGGAAGTATGTGGGGTGTTTTCTTTCTCTCTTTGGTTTGAAATGGATAGGTCTAAATTAGGAGGGCTTTCTGTACAGTCGACGGCGGTTTGACTTGTGGAAAATGTGTTGTGAGGAGTTACTGAATTTGATGGTAATATTGGTGGCGATTCTTCAATAGCAGTGTCTTCATCAGGTATACAGTGAGAGACTTCATCTGCGATACAGTGGGACTGGGAGACGGTTTCTGTTTTTCTTGCTTCGATCTTTTTTGATTCAATATCATTATGCACGGCATTAAAAAAATCATACAGTTTGCGTGTTTTTGATACAACTTCTTGGTCCTTTTTTTCCTTTTCCTCCTTTGCTTTGCGTTTTGCACTTCCAGAAGCGTAATATCGACCCGTATCTGGCTCTGCTGCTCATGTTGACTGTCACAATCTGCATGAAAGAAAAAATTAAGAATTAAATGTAATCTTGCTATTTTCTACAAGTCTATCTCTATTTTCCGCATCTTTTCTTTATTATTACTATAACTAATAGTAAAGCTGAAAGTCTGGATCTCTGTCTAGATGCCTAGATATTTGGATCTCTGTGACGCGCATAGACCGTTCGGCCAATTTTCATAAAGTTTTCCTCGAAGCGATTTTTCGAAAATTCGATTTTGGTTCTTTTTTAGTCTAATTTCAAGCTCATTTTTCACATAAATTCGATAAAATTGGGGAGAAATATTTCATGCACATTTTTAAGTTTTAGGTCATTTGAAAACTAGGAATTTTTTGCAAAAGACGAAGTTTGATAGAAGATTCTACAAGAATTAGAAGAGCTGTAAAAATTGTTTTAAGAAATCCAGAATCCAAGGTTTACCTTAAGCAAGCCAAACGATTCTAAATGATTCTGCTTATTAAAGACTGTTTAAAAATGTCGTCTGCTTTTATTTTCTCAGTTTGTAAATTATTAAAATATCGTATAACAGGCGATACTGCAATGTTCTTCATAAAATATTCATTTTCGGGAAAATTTTAAACCGTTAAGATATCGGTTTATTACTACTAATTCTGAGTAGAATGTTAACATTTGTTTTCGAATGATAAAAGCATTTTTAATTTAAGCTAATACGGAGATATGTAAACTTTTTCTTCCGTTTAGAGATTATACAGTTTACGATTTGGTGTTCGATTTATTAATAATAGATGCCGAAAATGATGTACCAAATTCAGTGACTAGCGTACAACGTACCTCAGCACATGTAACCTTGTTTTCGATTTCTTTGACATTTTTTTCCTAAAAAAATACAGTTGTTGTAATAGCGACTAATCAACTGGTAGTCGTATTGTTAAGCTTTCAAATCTGCCAAAATTATAAGGAGATCTTGAAAAAAAAAAACCTTTACTCGTTTCGTTCGTAAAATCTCATTCGCCACCTAAGGTGGCTCAATGCCGCCTGTGGCAGGGCACCAATTGATAATTTTAATGATCTTGCCCCTAAATGTCCGACACCGTACCTCTAGCTTCTTAAAGTATAGAGGGGTAAGAAAGGGCGGAATGGCTTTCCCGGGACGTTCTGTACGCAATGGTATCAGTATTGAATTGGTAAACCTAAGGGGTAACGCTAAGCGGTGGGTGATGCGGGGAAAATTATTGATCTGGAAGACATTGCTACTCCGTGGAGATAGCCTAGTCAATCAGACACACACGCACAAACAGACGCGCTTTCTCATCGTAGTACACTTGATACAGATTATTTCATAATCTAAACGGCTGTTCGTTTTTTTCCACGCAAGACAATGACACTGTCGTGACATGGTGAAGAACCTCAGAAAAGCAAAAGGATTTAAAAAGCTAGAAAATTTTAAAAACTTTAAATCGTATAAGTTAATATTTTTGAGCACGTTCGGTTTCCTTTATTGGCATCTTTTGTGTCAATTTTTAAAACTGACATAATAACAGAAAATTTTTTTTGTCCTCATACACTCATTTTTCAGTAAAGTTGCTTTTTTTTAAATAAAATGTTTTTGTGTAATGGGTACCGAATTGTACATCAGTTAAAACATCACATGGATGTAATAGATGAAAATATAACAGAAAAAGAAGCAAATAAAAGAGAAAAACCGGCCAACAAAAAATGACTCACGTAAAATGACTGTTAAGGTTTTAAAAAAGTGATCTTTTAAGTAAAATGAAAAAAAAAAAAACAATTTCAAAAAGATCGTATTGAAAAAAATTGAAACATGAAGCACTTGAATAACTTACGTAAAAACTTTATATGGAAAAAATATATATATAAATGAAAGCATACAAAAAAAGAAATTCCGAAGTCAAGTAGTAAAATAGAAACGGATAAAAACAAAAAATAACCATTTTTTTTGTTTTCAAACGGACGGTACTGATTTTTAGCAGGAGGGCTCAAAATATACATTTTAATGCTAATTGGCCATATACTCCGAGTTGAGCTGCAAACATAAAAATAAAAACAAAGTAACATGGAAATTTTAAATTTCCAGAATAAATATTGCATGTGAATATGATCCTTTGCAGCCCCTCCCCTCTCCTTTTTGGGTACGCCATTGAATACATTGCATTTTATGAAACTCAATTTGAATAGTTGAACCGTGATGCTATCGGTTCGGTTTAAAAAAACAAAACAAAAAAAAAATGGTGCCTATTTGTATTCATCAACTTCAGGTACATCTAATATCTCTGCCAAAGCATTTTAAACTGAACAAGAAAATTTTCTTTTAAGTTTCATATTCTTCTTCTTGTTATTATTATTAGAGATGCGAATATTCGGTTGGTATTCGGTTCGGCCAAATACTTAAACATTCGACAACCGAATAGCAAATAATTTAAATGCTCAATAATGGGGTCGTTTCCAAAATTTTAAAAGTATTTTTTTTTTAAAGAGCATGCTTAAAAACATAGGATCTGACCATTTTTTAAATGATTTGTTTAAGTTTAATATTAAAAAAATATTACTTAAATCGGCGCGCTTTCAATGTTTATGCTTCTGTCCGATGACACCACAAATGATGAAATGCCATTCTGTGTTGCCATTCAGAAAGCAAAATATTAAATTCGCATCTTTATTCACGTGTATTGGCAACGATAGGGTTGATAGCAAGCGTAGAACTCAATTTTAATTCGCTTCTTGATTATCATAACGTGAATTGCGTTAGAAAGTTGCGGCAAAGTGCATCATTTGTGACGTCATCAAGACCACGCCTTGTTTCAAAAATCGGACATTTTAAAAAATTAATTAAAAAATAACTGTTGGGAAAATGAAAATATTTTCTGGGTCCATGTTTTTTTTGCTTATTTTATCAATTTTAGTGACAAAAAGTACTACTTTTGACTGAAGGAAATAACCCCATTGGTAAACAAACGTATTTTTATTCAATAAATAAAAGTTAATGTATAGTACCAAATGAATAGCACAAGAAGTAGTAAGTTTAAAATTAGTAATGCAAAATAATACATAATTAAAGTAAGACAAAAGAACGTTAGAAGAAGCACAAATTTGCAAATAACAGCAGACACGTGTTTCGGCGTTACATGAAACGCCTTTTTCAATGCAAAAAATAATGAGCTTATGGATGAAAAGACATCCGACAAAAGCCAAAAGCAAAAGTTTGTCGGATGTCTTTTCATCCATAAGCTCATTATTTTTTGCATTGAAAAAGGCGTTTCCTGTAACGCCGAAACACGTGTCTGCTGTTATTTGCAAATTTGTGCTTCTTCTAACGTTGTTTTGTCTTACTTTACTGTTCTGCACAAAGGCATTTATTCATCTTAATACAAAATTAATTTAAATTGCTTCTTATTAGTTTTACCACATTCAAAACTATTTTAATAAAAGAGAAAACACCAAGATGTTAAATTTAAACTTTGTTACTTTTCAATTTTTCTTAACTATCATTAAACAGTAACCAGAAAGAAAACTCATAATGTTAACTTTTAATAAAAACATAAAGGAAAGAACTTGATTTGAATAATTAAATTCTGCAGTATTTTAATTTCCACGGTTTCACACCATATGAAATTCATACCATATATCAGCAATGAAATTAACCATACATTTATGCAGAAATGCAGATAAACATATCTCAAACTAGGCATTTGCTATATTATAATTTGATTTTGCTTTTGGAATGATTTTTTTTAAATTAATTATTACACTTAACATAGATAAATTTAAGATGCATGGAAATGAGTTTATATTTCCCAAAATATATTTAAAAAATGTATTTTAAGTTGGAGTAAAATTTAGATAATACAATTAAAAAGTTCTAACCAAGTATTCGGTATTCGGTCGAATATTCAGTTTGAATTATAATGGAATATTTGGTATTCGGCAAGATACGAACTATTCAGTTTGGTATTCGGTGCATCTCTAATTATTACTATTATTAGCTATTTCAGAAGGAAGTTTTATTTGGAATATTTCAAGGAAAGTAGTTTTTACTTTAGTTTTTATAACCTTTTTTTTTTGGCTTTAGTAACCTGATTTTTTTTTATTTTAAAGTTATGTTGTTAATTGCGTTAACCAACCATGTTACACTGAAATTTTCTCTAAAAGCAAAAAAGTTTCTATGCACACAAAAGTTTACACATGTACAAGCGCCTACACACACAGAGAGAGACACACACGCACACATGTATGCACAGGTCTACGCACACGCAAGCCCACACATGCATGCGCGCCCACACACACACAACTATACACACGTAACCGCCCAGGAGAAGGGGCAGGTTTGGGGGAACAGGAGCAGTTTCTAGAAACAATAACTCCAATGAGTAGGGTCTGTCGCAACTCGTGATTGTGAAAAACATAATTTGAATTAAAAATATCAGAATTCAAAGTTTTTTTTTTTTGGTTTATTTATTAATTTTTTGTTTTATTTATTTATTTATTTTTATAGTATCGATTTTCATTTACAAAGAGTAAGAGTAAGGCATGACATTCTTTAAATTTCTAGTTGTTGTTATAAATATAAACTACTTACTAGCAATTTACCTCAAGACATTGAATGCGAAAATATTAATGAGATTGTGAGAGCTATAGTTAGCAAAACTGAAACAAGCTTTTGCTAAAGTTAAAATAGCTTACGCGAACAGCAGAAAATAAAAATATAAGAACTAGGCAAGCAATTGTTTTTACTCTTGAAACTTGTTGACCTAACAAATTTTGTCTAACTCCCGCAAGGAAGGTAAACACTAAGTTTAGCAGATGCCTTCTGTTTCACATTCCTGTAGCTATCAAGTGAATGAAATGTCAGAATTCAAGCCCAGACAGCACAGATCTTCCAATATTTGTTGTTATATCGTTGAACTGGTGCAAAACTCATGACATATCACAAACGGATATCGACGCGATGTAGATTTCCTCACGTAGTTGGGCTTTTCCAAATATGGTTGACAAAAGTACGAAATTGGCACAGGTTTCAAAATAAATCCAAAATATGTTTGAAAGTTTACATTTATAGTATATAGCGTATCTCTAATTTTTGTAATCATTTTGACGAGTTTTTACATGTCTGAAAACTTTAATCTGCTCATGCGCAACAATTTCAGTTTAGAAAAATGGCTATTTACTGACTATGTTTCCACGTTGTCAGTTGTCGGGTTGTGTATTGTTGCGAGCGTGAGTGTGTAAATGAATTAGCGATTTCTTGTATCAACGTGAAGTAAGTAATTGCCTGCTTTTAAAGTTTTTTTAAACTATGTTTTCTAAATTCAAGAAACAATGTTCTGATCGTCAACGTAGAGATAGCTTTGAATTAAAAATTCTCATATTATTATTATTATTGTTATTATTATTATTATTATTATTTTGTTTTTTTGTTCAGATTATTGCTGGAATAAAATTTGTGAATTGTGCATACAAAAGAAATGGTTTATTGTCTACTTAAATATGAACACAAAATAGGTTATCAATGATTCATAGATTGCTGGCATGTTTCTTGGAAGTCTTAAATCTTTAAAATTACTTTTTAAAATGCTAAAAATAGCTAACATTAGCCATTTTTTCTTAAATTATTAAAATAAAAAATACATATTTATTTATATTTGAAATTAATTTAAAAATTATTTCATTTTTCTTGTCTTTCTTAATTATTTTATTGATTTATGTTCCAAATTTGAATTTTATTCAAATGATTTTTTAAAAAATCTTAAGTATATTACTGTTTGACGGTAAAAAGTTTTTAAGACTTTCAAAAAGTGTGCAAACAGTCTATAAATTATTGGTAATTAATTTATCAAGATGCAATTTATGTAGATATTTCGTGACACAAATACATGAGAAAATCGTTGATAAATCCTCTGAAACAGGTTGTTAGTTCATCTAATATTAGTAGATAAATCCATTTAAACTCTAAAATTCGTTGAAAACTCCTCCAGAGCACAATATAACCAACATAGAAATATCGTTGATATTTTGTAAGCATCCAAAAAACGTTGATAATTGCTCCCAAAAATGTTGAAAGTCATATCATATCTACAGCGATTTCACGTAAAATCGCTGTGCTGGGCGGACATTTTGCTGTTTTATCAACCAGTTCTCGACGAATTTCAGAGGATTTCGGTACATGTGATCACGTTGATGTTACATTACTTCTACGATTTTGAGACGATTTGTGCTGTTTGGGAGTTGTATGGCTAAATCATTTTATTTATAATTATCCTATAATTAACAACTATAAAAACAAAAACTATAACATGAGTAAATTGTATAAACAAATATGAGGAATTTCAACTCTCAAAAACATCCTTCATGTTCCAAAAGAACATCTTCCAAAAACACATTTGACACCCTAACTTGACTTATCCTAAAAATGTTTCAAAAATTTTAAGTCCCTAACTCTCATGGCGAAACTCTAAAAGCCATCCCCTAAGTGCAGGACGTCGCCACAACAGCGAACGATCCTCTCAAAAATAGGACTATCGTCAGTCGAAAATGAGAAACGCGAGCAGAAGAAGCGATTTCCTTCTCATTTCCCCCCGCTTATATAATACGGCGCACTCTATGCACGTCACGCCGGATATGCCTACGTAAGAGCTCAGTCTGGATGCTTCCAGAACATTCGATTTGCCGCGGAGCTATCGGGAGATTACATCATCTCCGCTCATGCTCTGACGTCACATCCTTCTTCCTGACGAAACACGTCGTTCGAAGTCGCTCTGATGTTTACAGGTTGATTCTCCCGTACGCGAATTGAAACAAGCGTCCTTTAAGGGACAAGATTAACTGCCTTTTCATTATTAAAGAAATACAAGTGAGTAAAAACATTTACACTTAGTTTTCACTTAGCTTTCAAATAGAATTGTTGAGAATATTTCTCAAATAGACATTTTTGGCTATCAATGCCCTCCCTTCTCGACAATTCATTTGATCTCACATATTCATTTAATTTCAAGCATTATCTGATTTAAATTTCCAAAAAAATTCTCACTCTTCAAAATTTCTTTAAAGACAATTTATCACTCAAAAAAATTAGTAAATTTTTAAATCTAAATCTCACGTCAATTAATTTTTATCGTTTCAAAAATTCGTTAGTTTCAACATTTTGTAAAAACAAACACTTAATATTCTTCTTGAATTTAAGTAAAACAACATTTGCACATCACAACAATAATATCACAAAACATAATTTTTAAAGTCCTATAGGAGTCCTAGAGAAAAAAAAGTTCAACCATATTCAGTCCAAAAATTCTCAGTCACAATCGTATCTTCACAAAATGTCACTGATCTTAAAAAAACGCAGTTGACAAAAGCTCATGTTGGTGGACAGACATCAGATTTAATCTGAAAAATAACGATAAAAACCACAAGTAACTGTTCTAATATCAGCAATTTAACAACAATTGTATAATATGTATAATCATAATAAACAGTTTTGAATATAAGTTCAAGCTTCATTTTTGATCAAAAAAATAAAAACAGAAGTATATAAGCTCATTTTTACATTAATTTAAGTTGACAATCCATACTAAAAAAATTTAACAAAAACATAAAAAATGACTTTCTGCACGCGTTTTTCACAAATGACTGCTCATCATCGAAAAATGATTATCAAAAAATTACAAACACTTTCTACAATAGATTAATCACTTGAATTGAAAAAAATTTCTTGGAAAAATTTTAAGTCGTTTTGGGTTTTTGGCTTCGTGAAAATATCTGACAAGTTAGATTTACTTTCTACATATGAAACAGTAAAAATATCTTTAGCAATCAAGTCACGAATAAAAAATAATTTCACATCAATATGTTTACTCCTGTGATTTTCAATTGGTGATTTTACAAAATCCAAAGAAGCTTGATTGTCTACATAAATAATTGCTTTTATTTTTATGAACTTTAAAAGTTTATTTTTCAAACATTCTTCCAGAATTCTGTCAAACCACAATGTTTCTTTTGCCGCTTCTGTCAATGCTATGAACTCCGATTCCATAGTTGATAAACTAACACTCCGTTCTTTAAAAGTTCTCCATTCAATAGGAGCTTTGTCTAACATAATTATTTGACCCCCCAAAGAAGTTCTGTCATCTTTATTTGATGCGAAGTCTGCATCTGAAAAAGCTACTATTTGGATTTTACTGCATTTTAATTTTAATTTTAAATTTCGGGATTGATAAACATATCCAAACAATTTTAAAAGGCCATCCCAATGACGTTTTCCTGGGTTATTCTGAAATTGACTAAATAAATTTACAGTGTATGCAATGTCTGGTCGTGTTCTATTGGCTATAAATGCTAAACATCCTAACAAATTACGAAAAGGAAACTTAGTCATTTCAAACTTTTCATTTTCTGTATTAGGACAGTCAGAATTAGAGTAAACAATGCCTTTACTAATTGGAAGAGAGGTAGATGGGAATTTGAATTTCTTAAAACGATCATACACTTCTTCTATATAGGAAGATTGATGTAGATACAATTCTTTTCCCATTAATTCAAATTCTACCCCTAACAATTTCCTTGTACTTCCCAATACCTTCAAATCAAAATGTTTACTTAAAGAATTAATTGCACTGTTTATATGACTTTCCTTTTTACCAAAAATCACAATATCATCAACATATACAAGCAATAGAACATTAGGATTAAAATATACACAGTTACATGATTCAAATTTCTTAAAACCAATTTGTGATAAAACTTGATCTAATTCATAAAACCACAAGCGTCCACTCTGGTGTAACCCGTAAATAGCCTTATTTAATTTACAAAAATAATCTTCCTTTCCTTTTGTTACAAATCCGGGAGGCTGGCTCATATATATCAAGTCATCAATTGGTGCGTATAAGTAAGCGCTCTTTACATCGCACTGTATATTTAACCAATTTGCGCATGTAATTAACAGAGAAAAGAAAAATCTAATTATTCCAAAATTACATACTGGGCTGTATGTCTCATCAAAATTTTGGTTTTTGATCTGATGCATGCCGTTTGCTACCAATCTGGCCTTATAAGATTTAACTACCCCTTTCTCATCTTTCTTTAAAGTGTAAACCCAGCGAGACCCTACTGGAACAACATTTTCCGGTAATTTTGCCAAATTCCAGACTTTTCGGCTATGCATAATTTCTAGCTCAGTCTCCATTGCTTTTTGCCATTCAGCACTTTCTTTTACCTTTAAAGATTGTTTGTAAGTCCTAGGGATTTGAATTTCTTTTTCTAGTCATAAATTCTTATTGTTTTTCTTTGAGCTTACAGACACATTATTTACTTGCCCTTCTGTTAGATCTTTCCCTTTAAAACTAAACCTATCTGGATCGTATTTTATATCTTTTAATTTACAATACTTTTCAATGTCATGTTTAGATCTTAACCTTTTCTTTTCCCCTTTCTCATAATAATATACATCATTTCATGTGCTATCCGGTCTTTTCACTACTTTTCTCACCCAAACTGCATCGCGTAGGTGTAAACCACTTTCGCTGTCAGAATCCTCAGATTGAGAACTCGTTTCACTTTCCCCGCTAGCAATCGAGCTTTCAGAATCGGTCGAATCTGAACCCTGCTGTTCATTTGCCGTTTCATTCTCGCTCAAGGTTGCAGGCGGAAGTGCCATGGGCCATGATAGAACTCGATTCTCCTCCTCATTTGACTCATTTCGAAAGTCAGTTTGGAAAAAATAGTTTTCTTTGAACGATACATTTATTGATTCTATGATTTTGTTGCTGTCGGGCAGATAAATTCTATACCCTTTTCTATTAAACGCGTAACCTATGAGAACACCTTTTTGTGCTTTTAAATCCAATTTCTTTCTTAATTGTTTGGGCACACCAACAAACAATATTGTTCCGAAAGCGCGGAGATGCCTTATAGAGGGTTTTCTCCCCCCATAAAGTTCAAATGGGGTTTTAGTCTGATTGGCATGGCAAACCCTATTCCAGGTGTACGTAAAATATTTCATTGCCTCTGGCCAAAAATTCTGAGGTAAACCGCTCTCCTTTAAAATCACCCGCGTACTATCTGCAATTGTTCTGTTAAAGTTTTCTGCCGTCCCATTCTGTTCAGGAGAATAGAAATTGGTTAATTCATGATGTATACCTTTCTCCTTAAAAAAATCATCTAACTCATGGTTTACGAACTCAGTTCCGTTGTCTGTCCTTACAGCCTTGACTTTCTTTCCCAAAAAATTTTCCGCTTTTATGATATGATTCATCAAAATTTCGGGTACTTGGCTTTTAAACTTTATAGGGTATAGAGAACTTCTTTTTGAAAAATCATCTATAACAGATAAATAATAACGTTCTCCATTTCTACCCTCAACATTGCAAGGCCCCCAAACATCACAAAAAAGCAAGTTCAACGGACTGTCTGACTTTGTATCCCCAATAGGTTTAAAACTCACTCTTCTGAATTTTCCTAATTTACAAGTGTCACAATTAATTTTAACATTTTTAAATTCTGGTAAACCATTAACAGCTTGTGAACTCCCTGTCTTTTGGATACATTCTGTATTTATATGTCCGAAACGTTTATGCCAGGTTTCAATATTTATATGATTGGACTCTAAAAAAGTATTTTCATTATCAGTATTACAAACAGGCAATTGGTTTGATTTTACAGAATCAACAATATATACACCATTTTCTAAGTTTGCTTTAAAAATCAATTTACAAGTTTTATCTAGTACTTTCACGGAGCCACCACCCCCTTCAAATTTAGCACCTCCCAAATCAAATTTGGGTCCGGACAATATATTTCTCCTTAACCTCGGTGAATACATGACATTTTCTAAAACAACAGATCTATTTCCGAAACGAACTTTAATTTCCCCGCTGCCTTCAATGGGAAAAGTCTGTTTCTTGACTGCTACTGCCATTTGAACATCCGTTAAGGGAGAAAATGTCCTAAACCAGTTCCGGTTATGGGTATAATGATGACTGGCCGCCGTGTCAAAAATCCATGTCGATTCCTTTACCCCTACTTCATTTAAATTTGCCTCTGATAAGAAAAAGGATCTATACTCACATCTGTCAGTTGATGGAGATCTCCGCCGGTCCGTTGTATTTCTATATCTGGCTCCTCTCCGTCGACGATTCCTTCCTCGTTGGTTCGATCTTCCCCTAGAATTTCCATGTCCTGTGGTGCTTCCTCTCTCGTTGACTGGACTTGGGGACTGGTTCGTCGTGGGATTTTGTTGTCTCAGCTCTGGGCAATCCTTCCTGAGATGTCCAATGCGGTCACATCTGTAGCATCGCTGCCGATTATGAACTGTCATCACCTCAAGCCGCTCCTTAGTTTTCGTCTTCAAAACCATGCGGTTCTCTTCAATCACAAGATCCACTACCAGTTTTTCGAACTTGAAATCCTGGTCACTCCTTGTAAGCATTGCTTGGACTAGATGATCATATTCTTTAGGCAAGTTTTGTAAAAGCTGGAAGCAGATACAGTCCTCAGGATATTCGGGATATGTAACCTTAATTCGATCAAACAATCGTTGTAAACGGGCCGCAAAAAGGGAAATATTTTCATTTCTTTCAGGTTTTGAATTTTGCAGTTCCAAGAACAGCTGCATCCGGGCGCATTTGCTATCTGGGTAGAAGAACAATTTCAACTTTTTCCATGATTCTCGGGGATCTTCACAATTTTCGATAATCTTCCTAAGTCGTTGCTCAATATTTAAGAAAATCATAGAAACTGCTGCTCTCCTCCGAACATGGTAATCTTTAATATCCGCTTTTGTGATTCCTTCCTCTTTGTTCTCGATCGGTTCTTCTTCTTCACCAATAACAATTTTCCAGCAGTTCCTGTCCATTAGCAGGAACTTGAGGTTTGTCGCCCATTCGACATAATTCGAATCATTCAATTCTTCAATTTTAACTGTTTGGGTGGACATAGTTCTTTACTGGACAAAAATTTCGTATCGTTTTCAATTCAGAAATTCTTTCATCTCTTCGCTTCGATGAGATCGCTCAAAAAATTAATTTCCAAATTTCTAATTGATATTTCATCCAACAACATTTCTTCTTCAAATTCACTTTCTTCAGGCTGATGGAATGTGAATAGGGAAGGGCAATCTGGGCCCATAACCCTCTTGTTGACCTAACAAATTTTGTCTAACTCCCGCAAGGAAGGTAAACACTAAGTTTAGCAGATGCCTTCTGTTTCACATTCCTGTAGCTATCAAGTGAATGAAATGTCAGAATTCAAGTTGTATGGCTAAATCATTTTATTTATAATTATCCTATAATTAACAACTATAAAAACAAAAACTATAACATGAGTAAATTGTATAAACAAATATGAGGAATTTCAACTCTCAAAAACATCCTTCATGTTCCAAAAGAACATCTTCCAAAAACACATTTGACACCCTAACTTGACTTATCCTAAAAATGTTTCAAAAATTTTAAGTCCCTAACTCTCATGGCGAAACTCTAAAAGCCATCCCCTAAGTGCAGGACGTCGCCACAACAGCGAACGATCCTCTCAAAAATAGGACTATCGTCAGTCGAAAATGAGAAACGCGAGCAGAAGAAGCGATTTCCTTCTCATTTCCCCCCGCTTATATAATACGGCGCACTCTATGCACGTCACGCCGGATATGCCTACGTAAGAGCTCAGTCTGGATGCTTCCAGAACATTCGATTTGCCGCGGAGCTATCGGGAGATTACATCATCTCCGCTCATGCTCTGACGTCACATCCTTCTTCCTGACGAAACACGTCGTTCGAAGTCGCTCTGATGTTTACAGGTTGATTCTCCCGTACGCGAATTGAAACAAGCGTCCTTTAAGGGACAAGATTAACTGCCTTTTCATTATTAAAGAAATACAAGTGAGTAAAAACATTTACACTTAGTTTTCACTTAGCTTTCAAATAGAATTGTTGAGAATATTTCTCAAATAGACATTTTTGGCTATCAAAACTGTTCAGTATCAATCGCACAGACGCGCAGCTTTTTTTTTTCCCTTTAAAAAAGAATTTTTAGATTTTACTTTTTGAAAATCAGTTTACCATTGTTCACTATTTGTTTTAAACGAATTACACAAATATTACAAATGTGATACTGAAATCATAGATCTTAAAATAGAATAGATGTGCCTTCTCCCCACTTTTCTCCTCAGAGCGCGCGTCAACATCCCCCGTTGGACATCACGTGATCAAGGGACTCCCCTCACAAGAAACTGTTTCCCTTATCGAAGAGAATCACTTTGCACCGCAACCATTTGCACAATCAAGGGAAATTAAAGCATTTAACCCATGGGTTAAATGCTTTAAGCATGGGTTAAACCCCCCTTTAAGCATGGGTTAAATTAAAGCATTTTATCCATTATTAAAGAAAAACGGAACACTCTGTCCCTCACGTAACATCTCATATATTTCACTAAAAGTAATAATTAAAAAAGGTAACAATTTTTTTTTTCATTAAGAAATCGCAAATGTATTTGTTGTACTTTTACAAAAAATGTTCTTTGTTACCTTTTTAAGTTATTACTTTTTAATGAAACGCGGGACAAAATGACAGCTTTTTCATGGAATGGTCCATTAGATATTTTCCCATCATAACTTTTGAAGCAGGCGCACAAGCTATTTTAAACTTTTTTTCAAGTGCTTTAAATACTGAGTAGAAAAAGAGGTCTTCAAAAATCTTAAACAAAAATTGACCTATAAATTTTCTTTTATTTCAATCAAATTTTTCAAATACAGATAAATAATTTCAATGCGTGCTTTTTCCCACAGCTTTTGAAGCCAGTGCAACAATTTAACATAAAACCCGATCTAAAACCATAAACCAATTAGAAATAAAAATGTGTATAGTATCGAATATCAACTCAATTAAATAATATTCTAATATTCGCATTCATTTCGCACCAGCACTATATTAGCCAAACCAATAACTTTGGTTTGTTCCTAATTTTTAAGCAACTTCAGTGTTTTTTTTTTTTTTTAAGTACTCAGAAAATTAAATTATTTGCAATTATAAACTACATGAATGGTCATTTGACTTCCGCCCCCTCCCAAATTTTTCTTTTTTTTTTTTCGTCCCACAGACTATGATAATTTTGACAATTCAAACTCGAGGGTGAAGAAAACTAGTGATTATTGTCCCTTAACAAGATTAATTTTGTTACTTTCCTACTTATTGGTCTTTGTGAATTATTTTCATTGTTTGAATTAACTGCGCGTTATATTCTAACGCTTAAATATTTAGTAATGATTAATTTCATAAACTTTTTAACGAGAAAATCTGCTGCTTCTGTTTTCAACGTATGCTTATTTAAACTTAGAAAAACGGAATTTGAAATTTTTCGCATAACTCTTGTGGTCTCATGAGTAACATTATATTTTTGTGTTTTACTCCCAAAACTTTTTCACATTCTCGCTCAGTTGTTCTTCACAAATGTACATATTTCAATGGCTGCAATGTTGCAATAAGTTATCATACTTGAATGTGTCCCAAAATTCTTAAATTTTATTAGGTCTATTTTTTGATTTGTTGTAGTTAAGACAGCGTTGCAGTCGTCGCAGTTTACAACAGAGTGCACTTGCCGGACAAAAATCCAGCGTAGTCAGAAACATCATTACTATACTGCGTCATGTTAATTGAGATGATTTCTGAATTTTCCAAATCGTCGTCAAAGGAATCGGAAGAAAAGGCTTTCTTTCAAAGCATTTTTGTTACGCTTAAAATTTAATCTGAGCATTTGAAGGTTGTCAAAATCAGCGCAATTTGAAGAACTGGACTCTAATTTCCGTATGAATGAATAATCTTTTTTTCGCACTTCGAAATTATCCGACGATTATTGTTGAATCCCCCCTCACAACCATATCGCACTGAAAAAAGTTTCAAGGTGATCCTGAGTAAGCTTATAAGTCATTACGCAGTTTAGAACTGGAAATTCGGGCACCTGCATACTTTTCATATGTTCCTAGCACACTTTTCATAGAAATTAGGAAACCTAAAAATCCAGTTTTTCGCGGACATACTACAACTAATTTTCCATCGCTTGTTTTTAGTGATTTAATATAATGCTCGGTATCTATAGTAAATTGCTTAAAATATTCTTAATTTTGACTCTGCATGGGGACTTTTTTTGCCTTTAGCAGAAAAAAAGATTTCTGTTACTCACTATGTCTTTATTTTTTAATAAAATTCATCAAACCCTCTTTCGCTAGAAAATCTCAGATTCATTTATATAGAGATTTCTCACATAAGTATAATGAAAATCTTCAGACAATCCTAGACTTCTAACGACGCTTCGCATTGTTATATCACTGCTGCCCGAGAAGAGGGAGACACGATGTCCCTTGATCACGTGATTCCCGGAAGAATCATGATGACCCCACTTTCTCCGGGCGAAATACGCTGCGCTGTAGGAGGAAAGGCCTATCTATCCCTTTTAAAGATCTATGACTGAAATATTGAAACTATTTAGAGGTAATGTATAATGTTTTTTTACCTAGATGACACACAAGATGAAACAAATTTTAAAAAAGGGATAAGCAGGAATAAACGGGTACAATAGCATTTGTTTTTAACTGAACTATAAGGAAGAACTGCACAAACTATAATTAAAACATAACACACAACATACATTCAGAGATTTTAATGTATTTAAGGCTGTTTAAAATATATTACTACTACTAACAGTGTAAAGGATATTTATGAAATTACGGAAGTATTATTTTACGTACATAATCAATTGCTTAGAGGGGAAAAGCTATTGGCTATAGTTATTATTGCGACCAAATTCTCTCTTTCAAGTTTGTAGAAAAAGAAGTTAGTTACTCCCCCGAACTGTCAAAGTCGAAGCAGTCAGGGGGTAACCATTTGCCAGCCCCCTGAATGCTAGAGCAATCACTGAATAAATTCATAATCATTATATTTTCCCAAGTATTGAAAAAGAACTATTGTAAAACATCGACATTGGTAAAACATTGAAATCTAAATTTAGGTGTTCCAAAAACATCTCTGTGGCATTCCTAGCAGAAACATATTTTCTTTTTCTTTTTTAATTTTTGTCATGTAAACAACATAACGAGAACGAGAATGAACAACTAACATAATAGAAAAACAAAACTATAATTCACATCCGTTTTCGCAGAATTTTGGATAGGCGATCGCGAAACCGAAACAATTTAATGCACATGTATAAAAATTGTACTTGTTCCATCTAAGCATGTTCATTAAAATTCCATCGCCAAACATTTTTATCTAACAATCCCAATAAAAAGTTTTCGATTTTTTTTTCTTCTCAAAGTAGGAGGGCAACAGGTCAACTTATAAACGATTTCCGATTTGCCTCCGAAGGTAAAGAGGGGCAAGAAGATCGTCTTATATGCAAACATATGAATATGATGCGGAATTAATGAATTAATCTAACTTTTTAATCACATCTAAAAACAGTTTTGGTCGAAAAAATATACAAATTTGTTCTTCAAAATTATGTACATTTCACGTAAGTGAGAATTCCTTAATTTTCAACTTATTTACAATTAGTTTGCAAATAGTCCTGTATAACCGTTTATTCTTGGTCCAAAAGACTGAATCGTTAATTATTTAATTGTCCACATTTCAATTTTCAGCGATTTTAAAGTTAAAACTTATCTATCGAAAAACATTTGCTTGAAGCTTCATATGCTATAATGTTTTAATAAGTCAACAATTGTTACGGAATTCATCCACAAAAAATTAATAGTAAGATGCAAATTGGTTCCCCTGGTACTTTGAAATAACTTTCAACTGTTTATAAATTTGGTTGATTTCTTCTGATACACTTTTTCGTCAAAAACCTTTAATTTTAGCCATTTTAATTGCTTTGATGACATTTTCAAGTAGTATGAAACATATTTGTGAAAATTTGGCTAAAGATCAGAGCAAATATTTAGTTTTATAGAAGAAAGGAACATTCATCACATTTTATAAAGATGAAATTTGTAATTACTTATTTATGAAGGCTGGTGCAGGGACGATCACATATGAGTTAGGAACATGGAATCAGGTAAGTGGAGTGTAAGAATCAACTGAAGGCAAAGACAATCAGGTATTTAGATTTATGTAGAGAACACATTATATTAAAAATAGAATACTTATAAAATTTGTGTACTTACTCATTTCGGAAAATTCCATTAGAAATGAACTTGTATATCTGATAGTACTTCAACAATTTCCATCTTCATTTATGATTGGGCTTCACGTGCAATGGAGTGTTGGTCTTAAACTGGTTAAGCGTGTTCTATAATAAAGACGTAAAAAAATTCGAAAAAAAAAGTCAAGTCAGCGCGGGGCCCTTGGGCGGCTGCCCGGCCCTAGAGCCGCTTCCGCATTTCTACCTCGGCAACTTAAGTTGATTTCCTGGAACAGCATGCATTGCTGAAAGAACATTTCACAGACATCTCTCTCCTCTAAGCTCCCTCCCCCCCCCGCCCCAGTATCCAGATGTTCCCGAACGTCGGCAAAAAGGCCGATAACAGATGAAAGGCTTTTATAGTCCCTTCAGGGAGAACGGGACACACATGAAGTTAAGTCAGAACAAACAACGTAAGTAGAAGCACAATCTACTTACGTTGTTTGTTCTGACTTTACTATTCAGCACAAAGGTATTTATTTATCTTAACACATGAAGTTAGTTAGAACAGTAACTGTTCTGGATTTCCAAGAAAGCTCTCTCCTCTTTACCTATCTCCTTTTGTCTGCGCCAGTAATAACGGGGTCAAGACTTTGTTATCTAGTTTCGCACGTGTCTATACTTCGTTGAGAAAATAAAAGAAGGTTTTAAAATGTGATCGGATTTTTTTTTTTGGTAAAAAAAACCTACGTCTCATTTAAAAAAAAGGTCACGTAATTTTTTTGGTGGCGCGGGGCCCTTTAAAGCGCGGGGCCCGTAGCATTTGCTACTTTTGCTCTATTGCTAATCCGGCCCTGTTCACGAGAGAAATAGGGCTCTCCTCTGATATGCCCCCCTCTTGGCGAGATTTTAATTTTTCGCTCGATACGAAAATCGCCAATAAGGCGATAACTTGGCAACCCTGGTTTTGCAACTTGAACGCTGGAAAGTAGTTTCTCGAAGTCTGTCTTTTTGCACGTGTCTGTGTGGTAGGAGGTAGGTGCTCATATGTTCCGCTCTTAGGGAGATTTTAAGTTGAATACTCTAAAATAAAGTTTCAATTCAAACTTTATTTTAGAGTATTCTTTTTCTTGTTGTTTTTTAATGTTAATTTAGTTGAATTTTCTATTTTAATTATGAGTTCGGTTTGTGATGTTGTCCAAATGTATCAATTGAAATTTTTGAATGAATCTTCTTTTTCTTTTTCGTCAGGTCGTCCAACGTTTGGACGTACCGGAGTCCTAAATAGATTTTTTATATTTAAACTAATTGAAAATAAAGAGGTTTTTTTAGAATTTTTAAGGGAAATTGGTTTACTTAAGAATGAAATGTTATGTTCTAGATGTAATTCTGTTATGAAAATTAAAAAAACTAAAAAATGTTCAGATGGGTTAATTTTTTTTTGTAGAAAGGTTATTGGGGGTGTTGTTTGTGGAAAAGAAGCAACGATCAGGAGTGGGTCATGGTTTAGTTCTAGCAAGTTGAAAATAGAGGAGATTTTTTTGATAACATATGAGATTTTAATTGGGACCAAAACTGCTGATATTGAAAGTCAATATTTTTTTTCATCACAAACTTTAGCCGATTGGCGAAATTATATTAATGAAGAAATATTAAATTACATTGAATTAAAATCCGAACAAATAGGGGGGGTTGGGAAAGTTATTGAAGTTGATGAATCTAAATTTGGGAAAAGAAAATATAATCGGGGACATGCAGTTGAGGGACAATGGGTTTTTGGGGGGGGGGGGTTGAACGGGGTTCGGGGAAAACTTTTTTGGTTGCTGTTGGGGATAGGGGTAGGGAAACTCTATTTTTGGCAATTAAGCAGTGGATACTACCAGGCACGACGGTGCACTCCGATTGTTGGAGGGCATATGATACATTGGGGGAGGAGGGGTATGAGCATTTAACAGTCAACCATAAACTTAATTTTGTAGATCCAGAAACTAAATGTCACACTGACACAATTGAATCCACATGGAGACACGTTAAAAGTACTCTACCAACATATAATAGATTAGGGGATTTTAAATTTTATTTAGCTTATTATTTATACAAAAAAATTGTGAATACAAAAATGAGGATATGTTTGTAAAGTTTTTGGAAATAATTCGCGAAATTAATTGGGTGGAGTACAAAATACAAGTAAAATAAGGTTGTTTTTTTTGGAATTTTTTTTGTCAAAACAAACATAATTTAAATATTTTTGTAAAGTAATGATAATAAAAAATGGGATAATTTCCCTAAGAGCGGAACATATGTGCACTGCCTCACGTGAGGAAGTAAAAGAAAAGTAAAAAAGGTAAGTGAACATATTTTGAATTATTGTGTTTTTAGTGTGTTTCTGGTAGTTTGTATTTTGGTCTGGTTGGCATTTTTGTAGCACAAAAATGGTGTTAATTTCACATAAAATCTGTGACTTTATTGTATACTGAACGGAGGAGATCTGTGACTTATATCCGACTGTGATGTATATTAAAAGTCGGAGGGATAACGGAACGAGCGGCAGCGAGGTCCTGGCGAGCCGAGGTCTCATTACGAAAGTACTATGAGACCGAGGGCTCGTATCCCGGAGAAACAACGGAAAAAAATTAATGCATTAATTTCATTAAATAATTAATGACATAATTTGAATTTTTCCTGTTGGCGCTAAAAAAGCATCGCTAAGAACGATGTATGACATATGACGTCATACATAGTTTTCTTGGCGACGCTTTTTTGGCGCCAACAGGAAAAAGTCGCCAAGAGGGGGGGTATATCAGATTTGTTCCAGAAATAGTAACAACACAACGTGGAACAGGGTGGTTCAATCAGTGATTATAAACAAAATTTTATAATATATGCATTGCATATGATGCTTTAACATACTATGAAATGTCAAGAAAAGCTTCATAACTAAGTTGAAATATGCAGAATTTTTTTTAAAAAAGAGGCAGAATTAACACCAACACTACACCTTAACGAATGTAAACAAACATTTGTATTGTTCTGAAAAACCGAAAAAAAAAACCCCATAAATTTCGTGAAATACGGATTTTTTGGTGACTTTTACTCATCTAATATCGAAATAGTTTCATTAATTCAAACAGTGAATAACAGTAACAACACATGCAATGTGGCTCAATGATACACTACGCGAACGTAAACAAAACTTTATCTAATTCTCCAATAAAATCTGTACCTAAAATGAACATAACACTGAATGCAATTGATATTTCAACTAACCTGGTATTGAAATAAGTGCTTTTTAAACCGCATAAATGGATTAAACCTTTTCAAATTCCACACATATAGACCTCACTTTCCTCTTCGTTGAGATAACATTTAAAACAGAATGTCCGCAGCCCGGAAGTGACATTTTCGGTTATATGTTAAACGTCACTGGATGACTTCACCAGCAGATAGCCAATCAGGGAAAAGCAGTTCGCGAAAGCTCTAGGGCCGGATTCAAGTGAAACACACACAATCGCAAAAAAGACAATCGCAATCGCCGAGATTTGCAATCGCTGTTGGCAGTCGAATTCAAGTGAAACAATTTGGACAATCGCAAGTGAGAAGTCGGGGTAGGAGCTACTGGTCGATGATAATCGCATGTACTTGGAGCGATTAACTGATGTCAACCAATGAGAGAATTAGGTTTGTGCTCCCTGGGTTTGAGATGGTTAAAATCGTGATGCAATATTTGTTTTGATGTTGAATTCATGTTCGCTCGCGTAATAGATATGTTCCGTGCTATTTTTTTTTTTTTTTTCAACTTTCAGTTCTACAGTTAGAAAAGAAAGCAAACTGGATAAAAAATGTTGCCGTTTAAGAAATGCTTTATATGTTCCACATGCATATTGTATTTGTTTTGAATAAAACGCATGATGTTTAAAGGAAAATTACGATTTGATAATCATCCGATGAGAATGAATTTGATGAGGATCAAAGATTTTCAAATAATCTTCTCACAACGACAATTGAATAATACTTAGAGAATTTTGAATTTAAACTGCCTATTGTAATATCTGTTTGATTTGAACATGTTTGTTTCCCTACGTTGAATACATTTGCACAAGTAGTAAGTAAAAATATGTTTACTTATGAAGCAAAATGAGAGTTTTTGTTAATAGTTTGGGTTATGTACAAGTTTAAATTCAAAAGTTGGAGCCAATTTCTAGAATAGTTACAAATAATCACATTGATAAGATACATCGAGTTTTGAAATGCTGATACACATTGTGCAGAGATAAGTTCTTTTTACTTCAACTAAACACATTTTTACTGTATTTTACTTATTTTAGTTCATCTAGATCATAATAGGTCTCTTTGATTTCGTTTAAACAGGTGTGATTGCAGTATATCTTCTTTGTTATTAAGGGAAGTCAGTTGTTTTTCCATCAGTAAAATGTAAACTAATTTCTTGTTACCCTGAAATAAGTGTAGCTTCAAAAAAGAAATTTTATTCAAATACAAAATTATAAAACTAATTACACCTACATGTACTGTAATACGAACAATGAAAGAACACAGTATGACCAAGGCCGGGCCCGAATCTATCAATTTTGAGGCCCCCTGTCAAAAATCAGCACGGCGGCTAACTGCCTACTAAATTTCTATGCAACTAAGGGCCGGGGGGCACTTTCAGTGGCATGCCCCCCTCCCCACACACACTGCAGGGTCTGCGAGTATGTAGATCCGGGGCTGACCAAGGCCGCACAGAGGGTAGGAAAGCAGGGGCAGGGCCGTCCAAAGAGACTGACCATGTTATCTTTCCTTTTATTAAAAAAGACAGGAATGTGTTAGTATTTTAAATTAAATCTGTACTAATAATAAAGCTGAAAGTCTCTCTGTCTGGATCTCTGTGACTCGCATAGCACCTAGACCATTTGACCAATTTTCATGAAATTTAGCAAAGTTTGTAGCATGAGGGTGTGCACCTCGAAGCGATTTTTAAAAAATTCAATTTTGTTCTTTTTCTATTCCAATTTTCAGAAAATTTCTCCGAACAAATTATCACAATGTGGAATAGTAAATTACGAAATCATCATAACGCGGAACTGTAACATGGGCAAGCGAATTGGAGAGAAATTCACCATACATTATTTAAATATAAAGGCGAACCAAATGATCTTTTAATTTTCTACTATAGGCAAAGCCGTGTGGGTACCACTAGTACTGAATAAAAGTAAAAAGAATACATTTTAATGCAGCTAAAGCTCAGTTTAGAGCTCGCTGTCATGTCTTCACTCCCACCCGGCGGGGGATGCCCTGCTCATCCTTCTCTTTGGACAGCCATGTGCCAGGCAAAAACTTTGAAGCTGGCTCACAAGGGGCCTGCTAGCCCTGGAAATGGACACAAAGGGGTGTTTTTGGGCATTGTAGCATAACGAGAAATTTTTTATATGGAGGTGAAGGTTTACTTATAACCGGGCTTGCAGTGTCAGGCCAATTTTAGGTTAGGAGATACAAGTTGGAAGCTTTGAAATTCTAGGAATTTGGAATCTTTTTCCCTCTAGACTATAGCTGTTTCAGGGATACGGAGTAATAGTGGAAATTGGTTTGCTTTTGGGGTAAAAGCAGGGCAGCTGAGAGCCAAGGCGAACCTGTTGTTAGTTTGGTCCCCAGCCCCCACTCTCCTCATAAAACTCTGAGCTGTGACCCCTAGTTTTCGACTAGGCTGCAATGGTCTCTCGTTGGCCCTGCGTAAACAAGTCTGAGATTTAAAAATTCAAATGCATTGCTGTAATACAATTTTCCCATCACTGCCGCACGTAAAGGCATACATTGGCCTTAAACCAGCCATATGTACTTCATGTAGTATTACAGAGCTACATGCTGTATAACCCATCACATGTCAACCGCACCATGCTGCGGACACTCACTGGTGAGATAAATTTACTTTGTCTACCAGTTTGTTGGCGTTCTCAGCTCCAATGAGTTGATATCTGCCTCCAGCTCGGTTGTTCACACTATTCCAGACTGATGAGTTCTAACAAGAACCAAACTGCAGTCTTTGGATGTGATAAACAGACTGTCTGGTACAATTGCAGGTTATTCTCTTGTACATCAAGTGCCGGATCCAGGGCGAAGGAAGCATGTTGTAATATAACTAGATGCAAAACTCAGCTGCAGCCACCGACTGTGCAAATTTTGAAGTAAATGGGCAAAAACATAACCATCGAGGATACAATGCTGTTTCCATCCTATCAGAGGTTACGGCAGAAGTTGTTTCTGCACATCTTGTCAGGGGCGGATCCAGACTATGGATTTGGGAGGGGAACTTTTCTAGCAAGTATGTTTATGGGGGTGGGGGAGTTATATGAAATTACTCATTGAAAAATAACCATAAATATTGAGTTTTACAACGTATCTACTGCTTCTTAATGCCTCTTATGAAAAAAATGTATTCATTACAAATTCTAAAAGTACAATTCTTAAATAATTAGTTTAAAAAGTTTGTTCATTTTTCTATTTGTATGTGCTTAAAGGAAATAATATTTGCACCAGTGGTTCAACCACAAAAGTTTTATAGAGGGTGCACTTTTAAAATTTTCACCATCTGATAGGGCGGTTGTTGAAAAAAAATGTTGAAATTTTAGTCTTAAGGACGCAGTTTTAGACAGCCTCTGGTGATGTTACGAAAAAGAAAGGTTTGGGGGCCACCTGCGGAAATTAAAGTTTTAAAAACGCAATTATAGGCGATATTTATTGACGGTAGGGTCAGAAATGAGATTTTTTTGGGGGGCTGCCTCCGTTTTTTTGTAAAATAGATTTAAATCGAAAATCCCTCCGCTAAATTTTCTGAAATTGAATTTCCAAAAACGCAGTTACAGACTAACTTTGACAATACATCGAGCAGTACGGTTCTGGGGCTTTTCCCAAAAAATGTTTCGAAATTGAAGTCCTAGAAAACGAAGTTTTTGAGCGATATTCGGTAATAAAGGATTTAAACGCTTTCCCCATTAAATTTTTCAAAACCTTAATTTTTTAATGTTCAGAATTTCTACAGGAGCATTCGGACCCTTGTCCGGAAATTTTTCGTTATCGACATCTTAAAAAAATGACTGTAGACCATATTTGGTAACGTCAGGGGTTTGGCAATTTTTCAAAATTGAAGCTCCAAAAAAGCAATTTTAAACGATTCTCGATGTTATTAGAATGCGAGGTGTTAGGTAGTTCTCCCCTTTAAAATTTTCAAAATTGAAGTCCTGAAAACAAGATTTGAGACGCGCTTTAAAGGTATTGGCAGAGGAAGCGGACTTCCGACATTATGAAGACTTTCTTATTTTTAGACCGACTAAAAAAGGCGACTGTTTCCAAGGTACGTTCTATTGTTCTCTTCAATTATAGGAAAGGTTTTACAAAAACATTCTACTCAGCCTTCTGGGGGGATCACGGATCCTGTCGCCCTGTGTCCCCCCCCCTCCAGCCTCCACCTCTAATTGCGCCACTGAATTGCAGTAGCTTTAAATATAATGATCAATCCTTCACCAAATAAATGCAAAAAACAGTTTAAACAGGTTTGTCTTTATTTATTTATTTATTTTTATGCAGGGAAGAGGGGAACATTCCCCAGTTCTCCTCTTTAGATCCGCTTTTGCAATTATCTCCTATCTTTTTCTTGCGCCTTTCTTATAGTTCAAGTTTTGAAAAATGGAATTATTTTCCCGTACTCTCTTTTGAAAATTTTTAGGTACACTTGGGATTTTGGAGGGGGAACGTTCCCCCAGTTCCCCTCCCGTGGATCCGCGCCTGAATCTTGTTCGAGCACTTGCCTATTTCCTAAAAGGTCTAAATTACCTACGGAACCATTTCTTGTAGTGTATCTGGTTAATACAGTCGAATTTGCTTATAACGAGCCCTGTTTTAACGAGAACTTGGATTTAGCGAGGGAATCAAAAAGCTTTGGCTGGTACTTTGGCTGGCCTATAAGAGCGTAACTCACCTTATCGAGCAAACCCCGCTTTAAGCGAGCAATATTTTTGTCAGTCATAAAATTTCTGTCAATTTCCACTGCAGAAAACATTATTCTATTTCTCGAAAAATTTCATTAACATTTTAAATTAAAAAAAAAAAGACATAAATCCTGAGAAAAAGTGACACAGCCTTTTTAAAAAAAATTTGTGGAGTTTAGGAGGATTTAGAAATTGTTGAAGCGAATGTTAAATCATTTCCGAGATATACTTCCAAGGATATTGTAGCTCTAAGCCTTAAGCCTTGGACATACTGTCAGACCGGCTTAATCGAATATCGTCGGTTCCAAGAAATATTATTTGATTAAGCGGGGAAATTTTATTTATCTTTTTAAATTTACAACTTGTCTTAAAACATAATAATAAAAAACAAGTTTTTAAGGGAAATAATTAGTGTTATTTCTTAAGTTTTAGAAATAAGCTAAATAAACAACAAAATAATTTCTTATATAAACAAGTATATTACAAGCACGTATGAAAATTATGAAAAGTAGCTTACAACTTCAGTAATGAAATCTTTATTTTTGGCACTTTTTTTTTCAGAACAACATTGTTTTTTGAAAAATTCCATAATAGGCGATTGCTCGCTCAAGATCTTCTGGGAACACTTTCTGACACCCTTTTCCCCCTCCTTGTCTACCGTATCTTACTTTAAATATTTGTCAATTTATCATCGTCTAAATTGTGTACAATATTTATTTGTGTTATTTAATCAGGTTATCGACTGCACTATTTTTCTTAATGTAAAGATAGTTGGCAATAAATATTACTTTATAGTTTAACTCGATGCTTTCTTGCAACCGACTCAACCAGTTAACCGATCATGTGCTTTAATCAACAGCTTAAAATGGTAACCGAAAGATGATAGAACGTTACGGTTAGTAACCCGTTACTCACCGGTCGACCGGTGAGATTCGTCGAATGCAAACAATAAGTGTTCATACTTAATTTTTTTCTAATGAATTCAAAACGTTTCTCATCAAAATTGTTTGTGAAAGCTGATTAATATTTTTCGATTATCCAGGGAAATTATTCGACTAAGCGGGGATCTTTAGTATTGCATCTATGGGGAAATATTCGGTTCCAGGAGGTTTTATTCGTATAAACGGGTTATTCGTTTATCCGTTACCCGATTAAGCGGGGCTTACAGTATTCAATAGTTTCTAAAGTGCAGAAAAAAGTTAAACTATTTTAAGCCGCAGATGCCATTGGCGATGTTCTTCATATCATGAAATCCTTGGAAAAATAACAAGAAAGAGAGAAATAAGACAGTTCAAAGAAAATAGCTAACTTTGGTGTTATATTGAAATATAAAAATAACTCAGTATGTATAAATTTTCATGATTTTTTCCACAAACCCTTTTTTTTTACGAGCACTCTGGTATATATAACAAGCAAATGCTGCAGTCTCTTTGCGCTTGTTTTTAGTGAGTTGGACTGTACTACATATATGGGAGCAAGCCCTTGCTACAGGTGGCAACTTCTGAAAGGCGGCAAAATTCACCATAATTATTTTCTTCAAATTTGTTCAAACTTGATATAAAACCTTGAAGGTAGACGGGTAAGGACTAGTGATGGGCATAATCGAATCACTTGAGAACTCTTATTGTCACGAATTCTTGGTTATTGATTGACTCAGCTGGAGTTCTCGATTTCAAAAGATCTGGTTTATCAATCGCTCAAGTACTCGATTTGGAAAGATATTGATTATCAAAAGGTCTCGATAATGCCCATCACTAGTGAGGGCATCAGTTTCAACATTTGCCACAGACATATAAAAATTACAGAAAAATTAAACATCTGGCACTGCTCGCTTTTCACTATCACCCCCTCCCAAACCAGTATTGAACGACTGAATTCGAAATTTGCCCCCCTTGTCTGACTACGTTTTGCATATGCACCTTTGTGAAGTATTGCCATTATTTTTTTCCCTCTTTGGAAAAAAAAAAACAACAGGATTTGAATCTTCATTTATTTTACAGCGAAATGTTTCTGCCAATTACTTTTTTTTTTTTTTTTCATGGATATGCAGTACATATATGTTACTGCAAAACACCAAAATTAAAGAATGTCGACTTTTACTGACGATTCACCAGAAATATTAAGTATATCACCGATGCCTTTGGTATGTGTATGTTGATATGCACCGACTAGTGTCAACATTTACCAGTTTTCAGACTTTCACAATTTACCTTTTGATGGGAGTACAATACATGTCATAGTAGGAACTTATGCCGGGGCCATGTAGCTAAGTTTGATGCATTTTGTTATTGTACCATAATGCGCAAGTAAATGCAATTTTAGCAAATAATTGAAAAATACTAGCCTAGAATTGAGATTTTTATATTAGTAAGATAGTGAACATTAAACAAATTTACTCACTTTCAACAATCCCTTTTCTTTTCCTTTCTCAACTAGTATAGTACTAACTAGTAAAATTACAACAATGAAGAGAATTTAATTATAATTCCTCATCACAGTCGTAATTCAACTTGTATTGTTGTTCAGCCGGAAAAAAATTCCGTTGATTTCTTCGAAACGACGAAGTAGTATAATGACTATGCAGAATATTATGCCATCAAGTATTAAGTCATAATTAAAATAAGTACTGCATTTGTGGATGAAAACAATGTTAAATTGAAGAAGTATCGCATATTTTAAGTAAATAAAACCAATTTTACTTCCAATGTAAAATGAAGGCTACTGCAAAAATGCTATGGTAAACAAAAAAAACGAGTCTTGCATTGAGTTGCCAATTTAGAATTGAAAATTTTCAACAATAACATTCCATTAATTCTAAAATCAACTTTGCATTCAAAACAGACGCCATTGATGTTTTCATGCACTTGCGAGAGATTTTCCAGACTTACAAGAGCTCGAGAGCAATTGCAAATTTTGCGAGGGAATCGGGACTGAAGACAATCGCAATGTTACACTTGAATTCAAATTGGGGAAATAGCGATCGCATCGGTGCATTGCGATCGGCCGTGTTTCACTTGAATCCCTGTGATATGGATTTATGCAAAAAGCCGCGAACCATGTGCAACGTTATTGCCATCACCGTTTTAGATTATACTTAACTCAAAATTTTTAATTTCGACATTTTCCCCCTCAATATAATTGAGTGCAAAACGTTGTAAAATTACATTTAATCATGGACTTTCAAACTTCCTTTTTTTTAAAACTTCGATCGGTATGTTCTGTTCCCTGTTAATAAAAGTCAGAATTTTAAAGGCAAACGAGTGTTTTACTGGCAACAAAACATTGGATCCGAACTGTTGTGATGGTTCGTTTGTGAGTGTGTGTGTCGAGTTTGAATTTTGGCGTTTTACGCATCTTGTTCCGATGTTAAGTTTTTTTGTTTAACTAGATTTCTTTGCTCTGATCGTTTTTGAAAATATAAAATTATGGAATTTACTATACAGAAATAGCGGTAAGTAGTCGGACTGTCAACCTTTTCTTTTAATTAAAAAGTTTAAAAAAAATATAAGTTATTCTATTGTGCATAACAGAAATTTAAGAATAATGTAACATGCTACGTTATTTTTGCAGTTTTTGTTCCTTTACTTCTTGAACTATTATTTGGTTTTTCTTTCCATTTGTTCCATGTAGAACATGGTTGCCAGGCTTTTGATTTGTGATAATTTAGTCCATGCTCTAAACTTATGTCGTCGGGTTTTTGTGTCGGAAACTGAAATCGTAACGAAACGTTCTGCTCTTTTCACTCAATAATATTACTTGATGAACTTTTAAAAATATCCTCAATATTAACATTTAAACCAAAAGCAAACTTTTAAAAATGCCTACTCTTGTATTGTTCTGACATACATTGATCGGTTATTTGTTTAAATCATAAAAAGTTAAAGATATTAAGCAAATAATTTTACATTTTAAAAAATATCTGGTGTTGTAGGATGCTATAAAAATCAATAACTAGTTAGCTCGTTTGGAAGAAGTTCTTATCTACTAGTATCTAGCATCAGAATATTCCGAATCATTACAGTGCAAACAAAGACAATGAAAATTGTTTTTTTTTTAACTTGTACTTAATTTTCAATTACTATTTCTCTTTCTTTTTTATAAATGATAGTAAGTAGTAAAAATTGTAGTTGTGATACACTTGTTAGCAGACTCTAAGGTTAAAATCAAAACTTATTTAAAATAAGTTTTGGTTTTTATATTTTGTCCCTACTGTCTGATTTTAATCATTCCCATGTGCAAGACACTGTCCAAGAATTTTTACAGGGTAGGTCTTTTTGTGAAAAATCATATAATTTTGTGAAAATTCATATATTTTTTTGAAAAATGAAATAATTTATCCTTTTTGTGCCATGCTGCACCCTGTGCCATTAGGTAATACTTTTACATCAGTATTTTTTTCTCTTTTCTGAATAAAATATCACTTTTAAAGGTCTTCATAGTATTTGAGGTGGGGGCAGGGTTTTTAGCTGACTTCAAAACCTATATTCAGCGAAAATTTGGAAAAAAAGGCTAAAATGTCAGTGACAAATGAATATATTTGCATGATCTTTCTAACTGCTTCTATGTGTTTCACCTCTAGTTGAAAGCAAAATTCTATACTCAGTCAAGGCATCTTAAAGAAAGAATAGACAGCAGCTAATATTTTCTTCAATTTTGTAATTAAAAAGATTTGAATTGTACATTATGAGAACACAAGTTTGATTTTTAATCGCCAAATGAGCAGTTCTCAAAAGGTGGGAACAAAAAAGTTAACTTTGAGCAATTTCAAAAATTTTCGAATTTGATATCAATTTTGCTTTTATTCTATAGTATGTAAACCTAGAACACAATATATGAACATGAAACGACAGCAGGTAGTTGTAAAAATTGTTAATTAGCAAATTAAATTAGCAGTCTGTAGGTAACAGATTTTGGACATCATCATAATGTAAGTTTCACCATTTTTGACAACTGTTAATCTGTTTTTTAACTTTTCCAATGAAAATTTTATTTACTACTTTTTGAATTTTGCAATTTAATGATAAAGAGGATATTAATGAAGTACTTGAATGGCTATACATACTGCTCTTTACATATAATAAAGTTTTGGAATGATTTTGAAGAAGTTGATGAAAGGTAGAAAAAAGCTTCATGGAAATAATTATACAAACTTGTAGTTTGATTTTTTGGGACAAATAAGGAATAAAAATAGAGACAAATAAATACGACATATATATTTTTAAAGGAAAAATAAACAAAATATGCTTTAAGAAGGAATGTAAAAAGTGACATCAGTTTTAATAATGAATATTTTTTCTAATGTCATAAGAATTAAAACGATGTCTAAAAAAAATTATTGAAAAAATAAATTCGTATTTCTATTTGGAGATCGTTAAATTATGTTTCCAAAAGAAAGAAGAGAAAAAAAATTCTAAAATAATAAAAGCGGTGGGAAAAAAAAATGCTAGTGCAGGTGATAATGTCGCCAAAACTGGTGCAGCTGACGATTAACTAGTCAAACTGGAATCCCCCTCTGGTAACCTTTAGCTTATCGTATAGGGCAGTAGCAGTCAGCTGCTTTTTTGCATAGCAACGGAACCTGGCAACCGTTCCTGGTGGACAAGCAACCTCCAGTTCGCCGTATTAGCTGCATGTTATTGCGAGTGCGATGTTATTCTTTTATGCTTTTTCTTTGTATAAAATGCATTCTGAATATTGTCAAAGCCATAATAACGAAGAAAAACGATGAAAAACTGAAAAAATCAAGATAATCAACAATAAGGACCAATATTTATTGAGTAAAAATGAGCTTTCAACAAAGCCATCTGACTTGACGGACTTGAATCCTGAATTATTCGATTTATGGCTTCAGTGCCAATGCATTAGAAGAATTTAAAGCGTACTGAAGTTTAAAAGCTTATTACCTTTCCTCTTGTGGATGTATTTCGGATTTTTTATGTGTAAAATTTCGGCGATATATGTGCGGTGACTGAAACGATAAGTAAAAATCATGTTTAGCATACCGGCGTCTGTCCAAATATTTTTGCAATGACCTTGTTTTGTGCGCGTTTAATTATATAAATATAAAATTCGATTCATTTTCTAAAGGATTGATTTTTGTTTCGAATATCATATTTTCTATGAAATTGACCCCAGAATTTATGCTAAACTTGGTCTCCTAAGAAATACAAAATTTTTAGTGCAGTTTTTCAAGATCAGATTAATTGTTGAATTGTTAGAACTTCATGAGCAAAAAAAGACAACACACGAGAGACAGATTCAGTTTTCACACTTGTTAATAAAACTGAATTATTGGTGAACATTTTAAACAAATGGAAGAATGGAAGAAATTTTTGGCTCTCAAAAACTAAACATGCCTTGACATAAAAGTAGTAGAAAGCATAAATAATAAAATAATTAGTGTTTTTACTGTTTAAAATACATGCTGGATATTGAGTATGTATATTATCTGCAAAGATAAATGATTATTCTGATTTTGAAATATTGAGAAAAACTTCCTTTGCCAACTTTTCAATCCTCTGAATATTGATAAAAGTTATCCTTCTCGTACAACTCAGATTTATAACATGAATTGTGGAGTATATCTGCTAATTTGCGTAGTAAGTTTTCAGTCATGGAAGTTTTTAGACAGACCTGTCATTTAAGGGTCAACTGCCCCCCCCCCTTCAGGCTTGTCATTTCGAATTTTCCAGGGAGGAGCAAGCAATGCAAAACCCTTCTACATGTAAAAACATTAATTTTTCAATGGCCAGCTTTGTAAAATTAATGTTTTTTTCATAAAAGAGTGCAGGTTTTGTTGTTTTCCAATAAAAACTTGCATTAAATATAGCCCTTTGCCCCCTCCCCGAAAAATTCAAAACGACAGGTTTGTGTTTTGAATCTTTTCATCAGTCCTAAATAAACTGTTATTTATTGCGGTAAATTAATTTTAATTCGTAAAGCAATATGTGATTCCATTTTGAGCGGGATTATTTTTTGTAGTTATTGTAGAAAATTCGTTTTTGATCTCTTAAATACTTGGTTTTAACAAGGCGGGTAGGTTTGTGCCAAGCCTCATCGGTGCCCTTGTGCAAGTGTCTTTTAGGCACCTTTATGCTGTGACGTTCAGGAAAATCTAGTTAACACCTGTAGTGAGGTTTTGTCGACAAATATAGCGAGGAAAAAATACAGTTAAATTTAGGTGTATGTTTTGGTTCATAGCTGCTCGAAGTTCTCTCGAGTTCAGTAGCTCATCTGAAATGCTAATGCATTTCCAGAAAATAAAATACAGTGCACCATTTATACTTATCTTTTTTATATGTTCTTATCAATTATATGTTTTTTAAATTGGCCCCTGCAGAGTCTAATACACATTAACCTATACTTATAATACATTTTTTTTCATTTGTTTGCTTTTTTCATACAGTCCCTTCAAAAAGGTATAAACCGTGCTTTACTGTATTCTAATACTGAAGTTAACGCCACTCTAAATTTCTCTCTAATCTTTAACTGATGAATAATTAATCAAATTTTTAGAATATCAAAACATAACAGGGTACTGACTATATTTCAAAATTGAAGCACAATAATATAGAGGATATTTCACCTCAAAAACTGAAATTTAATTTTTTTCCTGCAAAATAATTCTTAGGTACGGAATCGTTAAAAAGGCGTTGAATTTAATATCTAAAACAAATGCATTGTGCAAAGCTCTATTTTTTTAAATGCGATATCCAAATAGTTGAAGAAAACGGTGGGGGAGAGGGAGAATTAAGGTTTTTAATTTTTGGTCAAGTGGTCACTTTATGGAACTAAAAGGTTAACCAAATTATCGTCTACAGTATTACAATATATAAATATTACACACAAGTAAATAATATGGGCAATTCCATGATAAAGTCAACCAGATGATCAAATTTTCAAAATTAAAATATGTAAACAAATGAGGTGTCATTTTAAAGGTAAAGAGTTGTATATTTTGAAATGCCTGTCTAAAATTTGATCACTTCAGTTATAAATAAGTTACAGCAGGTTAAACCAAGGTCAGCATCTTGAATATTTTCAAACCACATTTGTAGACTCTCGAAGAAATTCTGTTTTTTTCCAAAAAATACATGCTAATATTATGAATTCAGATGAATAACCATTTAAAGATACAGAGTGTTGCTGGTGATGTTGCAAAAATATGTTTATACTTTAGGAATCTATTTTGAAAAACTAACATGATTTTTTATTCAGTGGGATTAGGAAGTATCTTGTAAATAAATTTGATCATTTTGGAACAGTTTATATTTGGTAAATGGAATTAAAACTGAGAAATTTTTCTTCATTTTTTACGTCCAACACCATGGAATTGCCAATATGTAATGTGCTTACCATATTTTATGTATGATAACATGAAGCAGCCTAATTACCACAAATGATAGTTAAAAATCTGAAAAATACGTATTGCACAGATTATAATGCAACATATTCACCACAAGCAATGGCACAGCCAAAGGTGGGGGGGGGGGGGTAGGGAGTTAGAACCCTCTCCGAAATGAGAAAGAAACTTCAAAAATGGAAAATGTCCATTTTTACACGTAGTTTTCTTACATAGCACAAAAAAAAAAAAAAAACTAATTGGAGTGCATAGAATTCCATATACAGTGAAATCCCATTACAATGAAATTTTCGAACAAAAAATACAACGAACCCATTTTAAAACGTATTAAGATGATGTATAAAACATCTCATTTTAACGAAGAAATTTTTTTCAAAAATTTGTTCCACGAAATATTTTTTCAACGTCAGTTCGAATATTTTGTACTTAATGCTGTTTTCAGAAACTAAAAAACAACTTTCACAAGTCGCTATGTGAAAACTCCATTTGTACTTTCAAAACAGAGCCATTCAAGGTGGAAATGCACTCATACTGAAACATGGGTTTATGTGTGACAACAAAAGCTAGTGTCTATCCAAGCCCTGTCGATTTCTGCACACCAAAACGCAAGGCACCTTGCGAATTCGGAAAGGGTTCTTGTGGTCAGTATAATAACACTTTTTGTGATGACGACCAGTGAATAAAAGTTCAGTGTTCAATATTTTAATTTTTTTTTCAGAATAATTAATGTGTTAATTATATTTTAGTTTTTTGTAACTGTAAAAGTTGCATATTTACGTATATTAGGGTGTAGGTTTATAAAATTGACACTTTTATAAAAATAAAGTAAGTTTTTAGACGATTCCGTTACAATGAAATATTTTATCAGTCCCTTGGAGTTCGTTGTAATGGGATTTCACTGCATTTCTTTTACTTATGTAATGCAAGGATCGATCGAATTTAAAAACAAACTTTTTCCTCCTTTTTTCATTAAAAAAAAAAAAACCTAAGGATTTCACAAAACAATGATGTTACGACTAAAGACAATTATTCGATAGCGATTATGGGAGGGAAGGAATTATAGATCCGGGCCTAGGCCGGACATATAAAGGTGGGGTTGATTATTGCAAGGCCGTAGCCAGGATTTTATTTCGGGGGGGGGGGGGGGGGGGGGGGGGGGGTTATAACGAAGAAAGTTTATAGATAAAAATGCAAAGGGCAGAGGCCCGGTAGCAGATGTTAATTTATTCTGTTAAGTCCTCTCTCTCAATTGCCGGACTGTCATCAAACCTGTCAGAGTTATAAAGGTAGGGTACTCTGTTCTAAGGGGAAGAGGTGGTTTCTGTGCCAACTCATTCTTTTTACCTACCCCAACAACTGTTTGATGATTTTTAGGTTATCATAGCTATGGGCTTACAACCCATAAAATTCGACATAATCATAAATTTTTCATATGAGGGGTGATTTTCACTTATAACATATACACGTCAGCAGTGCTTCAATTAAGAAGAAATGTTTGAGGGGACTCATTAAAAGAAAAGGTGGTTTCAAACCAATTGACATCACATTTGCATTTATTACAGTAAAAAAACAAAACAATTATACTACAACTACAGCATAGTGTGTAAGTATAAATATGTATGTATGTATGTAAAAAGGAGCAATAGAAATTTTGTTGGAAATAAAAGTTTTTATTTGAATGTGTTATTTTTGTGCCTTCCATGTAAAATTATTTAATTGATTTCGATGATTTTTGAATGATAAAGTATCAAAAAATTTTTCTCCCACAATGGGCAGTTAAATTGCAGATACAGTGGAACTCCATTCTGCTGGTCTCTGAAAAAGACTGTACTGATACGTTAAAATATTCCGGACTTACTTTACCCTTTTTCAGAAAGTCCACATGATTGTTTTTCTACAAACAGATCAAAATAATTTTTCAGCTACAAGACTCACAGAATTTTTTTAAAGATAAATGTTTTATAGCTGTTTGAAGCCGCTCTGGCATCCTTTTTGCCCTGTCTAATTTTTCTTTGTCTGTGAGAAGGATTTCCTCTGACCGTCCAATATTCCTTCATGGCAGTTGAGGACTAGAGCTGCTGGTACCCTTCTTGAAATTTTTCCAGCAGTTGGTGACACGTGTCATCTCGTTAAATAACGAAGTCCTTCAAGATCAGATTAACTGAACGCCTTTGATGATAATAACGAAAACAAAGAAGATATAATCGAGAATGTCCCCACAGATGATAAAGCAATTCTAAGTACAAAAACTCTAAAGCTATTTACAATTATAAATGCCAACCAAGAAGTGAATTTGTAAAAAAAAATGTTAACGAATCGAATCGTGCTATAAATGAAATTGTATCAAAAAACAAGTAAAAAGGTTACACATTTCCCCCCTACTTCATTGAATAAGAGTCAATTTTTAAACAATGTGCTCAGATTTTGAACAAGGCCCTGATTTTAAGTTTTCCCGCTTGGAACGTTTTTCATCACTGGTTCTACAGAAAGTGTAAAATCAAGTTTTCACTAAAAGATAATTTTCTATTCATTCTAAAAACTTAATACAGTTATCTCTGACTTATATGTCAGCACATGGGATCAAAATAAAAATAAGTGGCACATTCATTAACGGAATTCACATTTTAGATCAAATTTAATTTCAAACCAGTTAAAAGAGTTGACACACATAAAGCAAAATGAACTTAAAAATTTTAACATGAACCATGAACTATTAAGTTTGACTTTATTTCTGTCCATGGATAAAAATACATTATGTGGTAATCGTATGGTCTAATTTAGCGAGAAACTTTATATTTAGAATATACTACTATGTTGTTTTGTACTTGGTAGCAGAAACGAGTCCATATTTCTGTTGTCAAATTCAACGCATCCTTATGAAGTGTAAATAGTTCTTCCAAATTTTCATACCAACAAGATCATTCGCAGGGCAGAATTTTAAAGACTAACTCCGTCTCTGAACAAATGATCCAGCTAGTGAGAATTTTCCTTGTGTTTCTGATACAACTTTTTTGGCACTTCTCATCCGTAGAGCTACAGGGGCGAAACATTTGCGAGACTGTCCCGGGATTACATTCTTTTTCGATAGAACATGTATTAAGAACATATCCTTTGCCTCTTTTGGGAATTGTCATAACTATACAAACGTTCAAGAATAATAAATTTTTAATAAAGAACATTTAAGCATAAATCCAAGGAGAAATTTTTGACAACATGGTCTGTAGAGTTGGAGGGGAAATAAAAGAGTCCGGCAATTTAGAGCCTTCGACTCTGACTCCTTTACCCCAAAATCAGTCCCACTCCGGCTCCGTAGACCTGATCAAAATTTATTGCTTAAGAAACACTATGAAAAACTTAATAGCAGCAGAAAATAACACCTACACTGCACAGCAAAAGAAATAGTATAGAAGGCAACAAATGTCAAACAAACAATTCCCAAAATAAAAGGGAGGAGGGGGAGAGAGTTCATAAAATTTGTGGAAAACTGTTTATGTTGTGACTTTGACTTATCTAATCTCAATGTGATGAGTTTTACTGAGAGGAAAAAGTGTAACGAAGTTTGTTTAGCATGAAATTGAATAGCAACACAACGCGGAGCAAGTCGGTTCAGTGATTATAAAAAAAAATTTTAGAATCTAAACATTGCGTATTGTGGTTAAACGTAACACAAAATGTAATGACAAAATTTATGACAAGGCAAAAAAGTTATATGATGAAGGGATGGAAAAAAAAAAGCAGAAATAACACCCACACTACAGGCAAACGAAGTTGTGACTTTGACTCGTCGAGAATGCAAATAATTTTTGATGCAACGCAAACGTAACGTAAACATCGTGGATGGGTGAGTGAAGTAAACAAAAATTTAATCTCACTCTAAAAAAGAATCTGTACATAAAATTAACAAAATACTAGTTGTATTAGTCACTTCAACTTAACTAGTATTAAAATAAATGCTCATCAATGCCAAGAAATTAGTTGAACAGTGCCTAATTCAACAAAAATTAGATCACACGCAGCATTACGATGTAAAAACATGGAAGCGAAAGAGATGCTTTGACAGCCGAGCGAACAGCACGTTTAGTTGTCAGCAGCACTTGGAGTTTGTTTGTCCACCAGGATGACGTCGTCTGCTACTGCCCTATACTGTGTTGTTGCCAACGGAGGTTTGCTTGGCGATTTTCGCGCAAAATGGCTTTCGTTCGATCATAACCAGCCAAGTTTCGACTGTAATTTATGTATTGTTCAATGTGTAACGTATTAATTATGCAAAATACCAATGGATTAAAGAAGATAACATCATAATAATCTTTTTTATTGATGTTAGAAGACAGTGGATTATAAAAAAATTATAAATAAACGGACAGAATTATCGGCGTCAAGATCGTAACGCCATTTGGACATCTCACATGTACGTTTAAAAAAAATTATTTTTCTTCTAAGATACTGCATAAAAGCTTATGAAAACACTTTTAAACAATTAAAAACTGATTCTGAGGATCGATAAATACCTTTAAAACGAAAACATCATATACTTAGTTCTCAAATAATAGCATTGTAAAGATCGTAACTTTTGGACATGCATCAAATTTCAAACTTACTTTTTTCTAAAATCGTTTACAAAGTAAATAATCTGTCTTTACTTTTGTTATTTGTGTAAAATATTAACAAAAAATTATTCAGTGTAAGATTCATGCCTTTAATTTTTTTTTTGAAACGTATGGAAATAATAAAAAAAAAATTTTTTTTAATGGTACATTTGCTCAGTTAACGTTTTGGTATGTCCAAAATTGTGCCATTTAACAAAGAAAATATTTTTTAAGGGCATTTAAAGAGCTTTTTTTCCATAATTTATGTCAATTCTTGTCTCTATACAGCATTATAATTTACCTCAAAAATTTTAGAGTTAATTAAAATGAAAGTTATTTGGTGTTGAAGCTTCAAAGTTGAAATCTGTGTTTGCTCCCACCTTTTGAGAACTACCCAAATACCAATAATACATTTATTCTGGGGAAATAGTCTCCATTATAACAAAGTATTGTTGACTTTAGATGTAACTCAAACATGTGTTACCTTAAATTAATAATAAGATTAAGTTTACTATTGCTATGCCACCACTTCCTTTCTTGTGTTGTGTAACGTTTTTGTTTAATTTTATCTTTCATTCTTATTTGAGGAAAAAAGCAAAAATGCCTTGCTTCATTTTCATAATTTAAATAGTATTTTGGCATTTGGGCAATTCCATGTTGTTGGATGTAAAAAATGAAGAAAAATTTCTCAGTTTTAGTTCCATTTACCAAATATAAACTGTTCCAAAATAATCAAATTTATTTACAAGATACTTACTACATCCCCATTGAATAAAAAATCATGTTAGTTTTTCAAAATAGATCCCTAAAGTATAAATTAAAAACATTTAAAGACGTAACGGACGTAACACACAAATAGTAAAATTGATGGTTCACTTAAAAACTATTAAAAGTCTGTGAATTGGCTTACATTTGAATTTTTAAAACAGCGTAATTCTAAAGTACACTTATGATTGAAGCATATTTCAGTTTTTAAATGATTTTATAAGGAATAAAATTATTTAAAAAAATATTTTTAGCTTGGTGTCGGACGTTAATTTTCGGTGTCGGACTTAAATTGTTCATATGGATGTAAACTATTGCTCTTAAATGTAAATACATAACAATGATTACAGTTATAAATATGTAAATTATAGGTTAATAATAATAATAAAAGTGAAAAATATTGAAAAGACCACACCAAGAGCCCATAGATGCGCAACGCAGCAAAACTAAAAAGCCAAGTAAATATAAAATTAAGCAAACAGAATTACAAATATTAAACAAATTATAAATAACAAATGATGATAGAAAGGAAAAATGCAAAAAGCTATTAAGTAGGAATAGAAAAAGAGTGAATCCAGAGCACATCAGCCGTGGAGGATTCATTAATTATGGTCAAAAGACCAAAATTTTAACTATAAACTAGAAGAGAATGTTTAAGCTCCAGTACATGTAATATAGAGTAACAATTATGCAAACGCACCACTTGCTAAGCTAAAAACAATAAACTAGAGCTCAAACCTAAAACTAAAAGCAGGGGGTTTCGCCTCGACTAATTAGGAAAACAAGTTCCGATAATTAGCCTTCCACGGGACAGTACCTGCCAATAACAAAATTGTCTTACCTTGAAATCCGCATAAACAAATCCAATCCATTGTTCAGCCTGATAAAAAAACCAATCCATTTGTCAACAAAACATTAAAAACATAAGAACATATCCCGAAATCGGTCCATAGACATACCGAGTCGCCTGTTTCGCACGTGTAAAATTCATCCACCGCGGTGATTCATAAAAAAATGGTTTGTCACGGTTGTATCATACATTTACACAGTTAAACAGTTTCAAAGGAAGCGAAATGTTCATCGAAGGCTATACTTAAGCAGATGTTTTCAACTAGATTTTTAGGGAAGTTATTATTAAAAAGTAAGTTTTTGAGTACTGAAATTTCTTGCTTAAATGCAGAAATGGTATTGCAAATTCTTTTAATTCTGATAGCTTGCGAAACAATAATGCCAATAAAAACCTTTTTACTTAGGCAGGAACAAAATTTACCAAGTAAATTCAAAAGTAGGGTTGATTGGGGGAAGTGGGACACTGGGGTAAGTGGGTCACCTCCCAAAAACTGAAATATCCATATGGTTTTTATACTTTTTTACATTGATCATGTCATGGTTCATCATAGTGATTAGTTTTACATATATTTGGGTTACATGGAATTTATTTCTAGGTCAGAGAACTTAGTCAAAAAAAAAAAAAAAAAATCTGAACAATATTTTTTTGCGAGTTTAAGCAGCATTTTTCAAAGAAGTGTTTCCCGGTTAGCATTTATTTTTTTATGATCATTAAACATTCATGTACAGTTTAACTTTAAGTGCATACTGCAATCAGAATTTTTGTGTAAAATATTATTAAAAACTGTTTTAGAGGAGGGGCCCCACCTACCCCATAAAATTTTGCTATAAGACATCCCCACACTATGGGGTAAGTGGATCCCCCCCCCCCCCCCCGCCTAACAGTGAGGATTTGAAAATCAAAAGCAACTTTGATGAAATATTTGTATTAGTGAAATACAAGACAACTATGATAACTTAATAGGAATTGATAGTTCAGCTACAAAAGCTAATGGTTATTCATCTCAATTCATAAGATTAGTATGTGTTTTTTGGAAAAAACAGAATTTCTTTGGGAGTCACCAAATATGGTTTGAAAATACTCAAGATGTTGACCTTGGTTTAACCTGCTGTAACTTATTTATAACTGAAGTGATCAAATTTTAGACAGACATTTCAAGATATACAACTCTTTACCTTTAAAATGACACCTCATTTGTTTAGAAATTTTAATTTTGAAAATTTGATCATCTGGTTGACCTTATCATGGAATTGCCCATTTTGTGAAAATTGAGAGTGTAGCAAAAACACTGGGGGGGGGGGGGGGGTAAGCATCACGCTTTTGAAGATGGGCATCCCTGATGCGTCAATATCTATACTGTTTTGCAGCATTGTAAATTTTTTCTGTTCTAGATATATCATGTAAAAACTCAAAGTAATTGAAACAAAAATAGAGCAGTTCAACTTTTAACTTTTTGATGCACAACAAACTTAAAGAGCACAGCTTTTTGTTTTAACAATTTTCAATATTATAATTTTTTATAAAGAATAGAAAGAATTTTAATTGTTTGACTCTTAACAAAGCCTAATAAATATAAAAATGAGAAAAATCCGATTATCATTGTGGGTGCAAAAAAGATCACAATTTTCAAAGTGAAGGAATGAAAAGTTTAAACTCAGAATATAAAAGAATTTATTTCCAAAAACCTAATTTGGGAATTTCACTTCAAAGGTCTATGAACATATTAATAATACAATATCAACAGAGTTGAAATAAACATAAAATTAAACCAAAATATCAACATTTAACTTATTGACCCTCATAAAAAGCACGGAATTTCGCTTAAAAAATTTTGAGATTTGATTTTAATAAAAAGAAATTTCCTTTATTTGCCTGCTAACAAAGCCTGGACAGCAATAACAGTGAGTAGAATTAGATTATCATATTGGATGCAGAGAGATTGCATTTTTTCAAAATGTAGGCATCAAAAGTATAAAAAGGGCTAATAAAAGAACTTATTACCATAAAATAATATTAGAATAGTATTTTAACAGTTCTAGATGAAGAGTATTACAAGGTCTGTCCAGAGGATTTTTCCCAGGGTCCGTTTTTTGTAAAAAATCTATTAATATTGTGAAAAATCAAATAATTTAGCAAAAAAAAGTTAATTTTTTTTGGGGGGGGGGGGGTTGAAAACGAAATTTTAGAATTTTAACGTGGCGCAAACTGCACCATTAAAACTTTAAGTTGAGTTTTTTCCTCTTTTCCGTTGAGAATATCATTCTTGAGTGCTCTCCTAGTATTTGTGGGGGGGAGGGTATCATTCTCTGGAAGATGGGCACCCCTCGAGTATCAATATTTATCTACCATTCTACATAATGTTACATTATACTAAAAATTTGCTGTGGAAAGAATTAAAAATAATTATTATAAAACAAAAAAGAAAAAAACACTTTTAGGCAGGGGTTCAGCATTTAACTTTTTGACCCAAGACACTCTTAAAGAACGCAGAATTTCGTTTCAAACTTATAAACTTCATGATTTTAACGAAAATAAAAAGAGATTTTATTTGTTTAGCTCTTAACAAAGCGTACTAAACATAAAAAATTCGAAAAAACATATCTTCATAGCGGAAGCAGAGAGATTGCAATCCTCAAAGTGGAGACATATCAAAAGTATAAAAACCCTTTGTAAAAGAAATATTTTTGATAAAATGATTTCAGAATTGCATTTTAGAGTCCTATGACAAACATATCATAAAAATCTGTACACACAATAAAAGCCCCAAAAAAAAAAAATCCATCCGTTTTGCATTTTAATTTTTTGACTCATAAAAGGAATGGAATTTCGCTTTAAAAACTTGAAATAAGCGTTGTTACAGAAATAAAAAGATTCTTCATTTAATTGCATCCTAATGAAGCGAAGTTAGTTTGAAAAAAGATTAAAATATGATTCTCATATCAGATGTCAAAAGATTGTATTTTTCAAAGAGTAGGCATCTAAAGAAAAAAAAACGAAAATAAAAGAGTTAAGGTAATCATCCTTGTTAACATCAAAAAGCAAAGCCATATAATTTTCACCCAAAATACAGTTAAACATTGCACAGTAAAAACGCAAATATTGCCAAACTGCTAAAATGATGAGAATATTTTTTCTGAACTAATGTCATATACCCCACCCTTGGCGACTTTTTCCTGTTGGCAGGAAGAAAGCGTCGCCAAGAAAACGATGTATGACAACATATGTCATACATCGTTCTTAGTGATGCTTTTTTATCGCCAACAAGAAAAATTCAGTTTAAAAAACATGATCAAAGCGCTTCAGAAGACAATATATATAAAACAACATAAAACCACAGCAAAAAACATCGCGAATATTTGCTTCAAAAATACCAGATACTAGAAAATTTTTGTACACAAAGAAAAATTACTAGTAGGTATTTAAAATGCTTAAATTAACAAATTACTATCACAGCTCACGAAAGAAATATGTACCAATAGAAATAAAAGCTATTTTCCATCATGCATTTCATGGAACAAAAACAAAATTCATACTCTACTAAAAAAAGCAAAGCGATTCAATATGCAATGTTTAAAGCGGAAAGCATCCCCAAAATATAACTATTTCAGCCAAAAAAACGCTTAGTTATTCAAATTTTGATGTATGAAAAAGTAAAAATGTCTCGACAGAACATCCCAAACATAAACAATACAATAATACTGTACATTAATTTGCTATCCAGACATGCTTTAAAAATACCTATATTTTACATAAAATAACAGCTTCATATTTTTATAAAATGCTAGAGTCAACTTATTTTCAGAAATTCAGTACCTAAAGAAGGCACTTTTATAGAATATGTCTAAATAATTCGTGGCATTGATAAGAATTTACTCTTAGAATAAAATAACCGTACTATTTTTGTAAAATTAATTTACATACACTAAAAATAATGTTAAACTATAAGAAACCCTCAAGATTTTGTAAAAACAAAGAATTTCGGAAGTGAGAGTTTTTTTTTTGAATTCTAAAAAAAAGAACTTACCTTTTAATGGTATAAAACCTCACACCCAGTCTGAAACAAAACAACATATGACAATGTCTACCTTACAGATACACACCAAGTTGGAGTTTACTTTTAATTAAAGTTCAAGTTTGAAGATAGTGGTATTTTCTAATATTTATTCACAAAATAAGCTTTCCTGTAAGGTATATTGCACGAAAAACAAGAATCTGTCCTGCGATAAACCAAGTTAACAAGTTTGAACAGATCTAAGATTGCCTTCGGGTTGCCAAACACAGGTTAGTTTTGGCAGGGATGCCATGCTTAAAAAAATTATCTCCTCACTGGCAAGAAAAATATTTAAATTTTGTGTCAAAAAATCGGATATTGCCAAATGGGGGGTATATCACATCTGAACCATATTTTCTAATCAAATCACCCAGAGGATAAGTGGCGATAGGTTTGAAGTTGGTAACCCTATCTGAAGCAATCACATTTTTTCCCCACCATTACTATCGGTTGGCAGTTCTTAGTTCATTTCGCTGTATATTATTATTATTGTTTATATTATTTTTTGTGTCATGAGCAGGGGGGGAGGGGGCGTGCTTACAATGCCTTTTCAGAGAAGTTTACAACAACATCACTGCAAAATAGCTATGATAAAACCAACAAACAAAATTATTTAAAAGCAAACTGACTTTCAGCTGGTAATTTCTTTCAAAGAAACAAACAACAAGCATTTTGGCAGTAGTACCTAGTTATTCATCTCCAGATTTTGTGTAAGCTGATTCCTCTAATTTAATTTCAAAAAAGTTCCAAAAATTATTGTGTTGTATGCACAAAAACATGCATTATTTTGATTTTAGATTTGCTTTTCAATAAAAAATCTGTGAAAGATCCATTTTTGTTTATCAGAATTTTGTGAAAGGTCTGTTTTGGTTGATCGCATTTTTGTGAAGAGTCCACCCACGGACCCAAATTTCCTCTAACCAGACCCCTGTATTATTAATAACCACCTACATATTTGCCAAAAATTTGGAGTTAAGGGGGCAAAAATCGAAGGTGGGGAGATAAAAGCATAATGGGCAATACCAGATTTCTGGTATTAATGCATGAAAAAATATGTCAATTTTGGCATGTAACCACAGCACAATCACCTATTAGCATCATAAATTCAAAATCCACATTTTTCAAAGTATGTTATAAAATGTCACTACAAAATTAAAGGCCAGACACTAAATAGCGATAATCTTAGAACTGGTAACCTTATCTGAATTGACCTCATTTTCCCCACCACTAGCTATGTGTTTGAAGTTCTAAGTTCAATTTCCTGGTTTTTTTTAAAATCCTAAGCAATGGAGAAAAGTCTGACAATTTTTCAGCTGCAAGAGATTGCATTTTTTGAGTAATCTACAACAACATTGCTGCTATCCGTTTTGACTCGGCTATGATAAAGCAAACTAGCAATGTTGTAAAAACAAAACAACTGACTTAAATTGTTAATTTCTTTTAAAGAATCAAACTAACATCAATAACAAGCGCTATATTTAGTACTAACAGTGATATCGCTCATGCAAACACCAAAGAAGAGTGCGAAGATTTTTTTCAAAATTAGCAGATCCTTATTTAAACTGATTTCTCTTATTTCAAAAAAGGTTCCAAAAACTTTTGGTTTGTACACAAAATGTGCTTTATTTTGATTTCAGATTTGTTTTTTAAGTAAATAATTTGTTAAATGTCAATTTTGGTTTATCAGAATTTGGTGAAGGGTTCGTTTCGGTTAATCAGAATTTTGTGAAAGATGGTTTGCTTGATCCATTTTTTTAAAGGATCCGTCAGAGGACCCAAAATTCCTCTGACTAGACCCCTGATGTTGGACTCAAATGTGGAAATCATTTTTTTTTTGAAGAAAATTGAAAATTTTAGGACTCCTGCTGGACACCTAAATATTTTTTAATTTGGATAAATATTTTTGTGGTACATGTGGGGATACATGGGCAACATTTTATCAGCATGCACTCCGTAGTTTCCCAAACTTAAAACAACAAAATGAATATTATGAAAAAAATTACATTTCTATCTACGCACTATTATCCATTCCCCAAGAAAGTTTGAAACAATTAGCGATTAGGCCCCAAACCAGAATATTTGACGATGTTGTGCAACAAAAAATCATTTGACTAAAATAGTTCTACAAGTACTTCAAGTATTGTATACACAAGCAACCAAAGTGACCTTTTCCACAAATCCGGAGCCCTAAATCAAAATCGTTTCATACAGGAGGTTTTTTTTTTTTTTTTTTTTTTTTTTTTCAGTTTTTAAAGCTTTACTGTTGCTATGCATTTCTGTGGAACCTAAACCGATTGAGATTCTCCAAAATTATTTTATATGCTTTCTAAAATGCATAGAAAGAGCAAAGGTACAAAATTTTTAAAAACATCCTAGGTGTCAAACGGAAGACTGCAGTTTCGTGCTTTTTAGCACTCTTAGCAAGTAATAGGAAGTAACTGAGCTAGAGGCGAAAAACCTCTTAAAGGAGCCAAGAGAGCCAAGCAAACTGGTAGCTAATGTAGAATTCGCACACCAGACCAGTGACTGCAGTAATGATATGGTTCAACATAACATCATATGGATTGAACCGCACCGTTGCTGCGGCCACTCATCTGGTGCTGCTAATTCTACATTAGCTACCAGTTTGTTTGGCTCTCTTGGCTCCTTTAAGAGGTTTTCCACCTCCAGCTCAGTTGCTTCCTATTCCTGGCTGATAAGTCCTAAAAAGCACGAAACTGCAGTCCTCATATGGAAATACGGAGCTGGCTGTGTATTTTATGTATATTTATTTATTATTGTTAAGTTCGCATTTTTATTTTAGAAATTTTAATAAACCAAAAAAAAAAAAGAGGATGAAATAGCAGTTTTTTCTGCTGTTTTTTTCTGGACTGAAAAAAATCCCGGATAACCCTGGTTTTAGTGGCAGATATGGACAGTCTAAAGGTGTTTTTCCTGTTTTATTAGTTAGAACTCAAAGTCAAAGAAATAACTTAAAATACTATAACAATAGAACATAAAATAATTTTTATGTTACAAAAAATGTTGCTTTCATTATTTGCTAGTGTACAAGTCTTGTAGTTAAGTTTGAATCAACATAGGACAGCTAACATGTCTTTACAAGTTAAGAAGGAGAAATGTTAGCTTGGTATCTTAAAAAATATTTTCGAATAGGTACAATATGGTCTGTCATATGTTCAAGCCAAATTATTTTTTTCCTTTTCGTTTTTGGCAATAAATTATTTACTGCTATATAATTAATTTTAATAATGCATTCAAACAAATCCAGCATTAATTTCTTTTAAGTTTCAAAACTGCCTGATTGACACAACTGGAAAAATTTTATTGCCAATTTATTGCTTGAAATTATTCTAGGGAAATGGATCATAGTGTTGCCACTGAAATAGATTATGTTCATAATTTTCATTTTAAGTTTAAGAAAATTTAGTTGTTCGTTCGTCCCCCACATCCACCTTGGTAGCTAGGGTCTTGCGAAGGGGGCGTTCTGCCCCTAGCGGAATACTTTTGGGGGTGACGATTCAACACCTTGGATGAGAAAAGAAAATGTAAGAGAAGCATACTTTAAACCTATTACTGGATGTAAAGAAAAAAAAAACCTCTTTGAAAGGTAAGGTTTTGGTATGATTACAACTGCCTTTCACTGCTCCAAGTTGAAACATTTCTGTAGTGAGCCCCTGACATAGGCGGATTTACGGGAATGCCAGGGGGTGCGGCGCACCCCCAAAATTTTTCGTTAGGTTTTTAAAAATAATTTAGTAGGGGAGAGGAGGGAGGATTGGGACACTTTTCACATAAATGATTCTTATTCATAATCCTCTACTTATTCATTAATGCAAAAGCTCACACAATAAACTTGCATATTATAACTACATTTTGAATATATACACAATGTTTAAACATTTTATTATTTTCACACTTGAATAATTACAAATTTCAAGAATTTTGTCCCATTCCTCCCTCCTGGGAGGGAGGAGTGGGACATAAGTATGGGAAGAGTGGGACACATTTGAAAATTACAGAAAAATTAGCGAGTGTCATAATTAGAAAGGTCCACATTAAAAGAAAAACAAGACTGTGCTCTACTAGTCCCACCAACCAATTGTGGTGGCGGTAATTTTATGATAATATCTGTTTTATCTATAATGCTACAGTCATCCTGTTAAGGAAAATTAAAAATTTCATGTCCTTTCTCATAAATTTTGCATTGTAGCTTTCAGTATCATAAATGCTCTCCACCCTTGCGACATAGTTAGGGGGAGGGGGGTTAGCAATTTGCTTTTTTTTTGCTGACAACGGAAGGGGGGATGTTTGAGTGATGCTTACGTAAGACATTTTCAAAAATCTTAAATTGTAAAAAAAAAAAAAAAACTAGAAATTTTTTTTTAAATGGCTAAGTTCTTTTAAAATTGTGATCTAAGAGTTTTTCTTAAATAAGGAAATTAAACAAGCATTTTTTTTTTAAAATTAAGTCTCAATTTTTTAAAATTGAATTTTTACTGTTAAGAAAAGTGGGGGGGGGGGGGTTGCTATTAGCTTATGTTATTATAAAGGGGGGTTTGTGATTTGCATATTTCTGCTGACAAGGGGGAGGAAAGGTCAAAAATTGATAAAAATATGCTTACGTAATATCTGAACAGCCCCTTTACAGAAGGGACATATTTATGGGGCATGTCCCATTCCTCCCTCTTCGGAGTGTCTCATTCCTCCCTCTACACATTGCTTCTAAAAAATAACTTGTCACATAAACCATGCTGGTTTTAGGCTTAATTAAATTGCAGATAAGCATACATTATATACTTAAGATTACAACGATAATATATTATGTTAGTTTTCCAAATTACATAAATAAATAAATAAAACTAAATATAGATTAGAAACTTACTTTGGAGGTGAGAAATTTAACCTTTTCCAACTATTAACTGAAACTTCTTGCTGGATAAAATGCAAGTATGAAACAAAAAGAAGCTATAGACAGGCCCTCTAGAGGTCAAACTGACAATAAAGTGATTTATTTTGCCATAGTTTTAGCTGTCCCACTCCTCCCACTGTCCCATTCCTCCCTCCTCTCCCCTATATTTCACCCAGAAATGCAGTTGGGAGAAAAAAAAATCATAGCTTCTATACTCAGAGCTGCCAACTGTTCTAAATCCAAAATTGTAGCTGCATTTTGTGGCAGGGGAGGAGCGCTGCTTCAGAATCAAACAGTGATAAATTGTCAACAGTATAATTAATAAAAACATGATATTTAATGAATTTCAAATATAATACAGAAAATATTAATTCGGAATAAAATATTTTATACTGAATATTTTAAGTAGTAAATTCTTTATTATTAGCTGTGTACCTTTCACCCGGTCGGCATGTCTTTTTGAAGTAACATGCTTGCGGCAACATGATCACCATTTTCAAATCGCTATAACAAATAGTACATCTTGCATAACCAGTTTTTAAAGATGAAATAAGGAAAGGCCAAGTGCTTTTATATTCTTTTCAATATTTTTGACAGGTTTTCCACTTTTTTGCCAAAGAACCAATAAACTGCATGAAAACTAAACCGGCAGCACATGTCTCGAAGTTTGATTTTCTGAACTTACTGATTTAGTTTTCATGTAGTTTGTGATTTTTTTAATTTCTTTTTTCTTTTTTTTTTGGGGGGGGGGGGGGGGTCTTGGGTTATAAATTAAAAAAACAAAAAATCTTTATTTTTTACCCGTTTTCGTAGCGTCGTAGTTTTAATCTATAACTCATAAAAACAACGATTTTTTTGCAGCAGTTGCCAGCTCTGGCTATACTAGTAAAGGCCGTAGCGGAGTTTCTATGTAAAATCTGCCCTTTTGGCCTTTTTGACTCGCACTTGGGGGATCATTTTGGTGTCGAATAAAAATAATTTAGCCAAATTTTTAGCTCTTTATCTCAAACCACATTCTAGTTTTTTAAAAAAAAAAACCTGTTTTTTCGATTTAAATTTTTTTTTCATAGCAAAATTCAAAATTAATGAACGGTAATTTTTTTCCTTATTCTTAGGAATAAAACACATAAAAAATTGTTATAGTCATAATTTTAAACAAAAAGCCGATTTTTGGCGACGGAATCAATGCTTTTTTGAAAAGTGTCACTCGCCAAATTTTGTCAGAAAATGTCTTTTATATCCTCTACACTCAGGAATTTTTTCGAATTTTTTGAAGTGGTGGAACAATACAAAAAAAATTAAAAAGTGAATTTTTAACCGACTTCAAAAAAGGAGGTTATGATTTTGTATTGCGGCTTTTTATGTATGTTTTCGTATTACTTCAAGAATACTGGACCGATTTGAAAAATTCTTTTTTTGTTTGAAAGAGTGCTTTCCAGATGGTCCCATGTTAATTTTGTCTGGATCTGACGAGGGGTCCCGTAGAAATCTAAGAAACTTTAAATTTCATACGTTGTGGCTACATAGACCCAGTTTTCGTCAGCTGCGTGATATGTCACAGGAGATCACGTGGTTTTGGCGTGAACTGTGCATTTTTTCGACGAAGGAATCTTGACTTGAACAATATTTAATTCTCACGCGGCGGGATGTTTGATTTTCACGGCGACCGCCTGACAGTTAATTTTAATTATAGTCTTACTAATGTATTTATTATTCATGTAGTAAACCAGTAAATTAGATGTAGTTTGCTACGAAAATAGTTGAATTAATTAATTTACTATAAAATTCTTTTCGCTAATAAATAACTTCATTTAGTCATTAAAGTTATTTTTTTTTAAATATTTCAGTTTTGAAATATATTTAGTGTTCAACTCATGGGGAGTTGAAGACAAAATCGAAAGAGGATTTATATTCCTTAATAAATATATCGTAACTGGTGTCCTATTTCTGAAGTTTGATAGGTATTCTAGATTTAATATTTCATGACTTCGTTGGAATTTATGTACTATGCTCCCCAATTACTAGAAGACGCCTGGACTGATTAGGAAAATTCTTTTTGTGTTTGAAACGGTATACTTCTCCCAGTCGTCTAATGGTCTTCAAGTCCATGTATAAGGGATCCTGGAGAAATTGCGAGAACTTTTCAAATTTCTTACTCGCGCTTTGTTGTTTGTAAATTCATAGCGTCTCACTTAAAAAAAAACCGATTTTTATGGTTATTTTGTTTAATGGATAGGAGTGATCTAACTTAGGTCCCAAACCTTTGCTTCACCATATTTGTTCTTCAGAAAAAAGTTATGGTCAAAAAACAATAAACTTCATTTAAGTTCGATATCAAACGATTAAATGTAAAATCCATTGTTAAAGAAAGTACCATAAAATAAAGGTACTTTCTTTACTCAGTGCTATAGAAAGTACCATAAAACATTAATATTAATCAGAGGTGCCCCTTGGCGTAGGGGGTGTTTTGAGGAGTATTTTTCTTTTTTAGGGGGGCGCTTGCTTTGGAGGATTCCCCTCTAAATATTCCCCCTGTATTAATGATTAGTAGTCATATCGCAAATTTTGAATAAAGACTCCTCTGAAGCAAACAGGAAATTCATTTAGTATCATTGCTCTAGTAGTACTTTGATCTTCATATATACAACATCACAGTAAATATTGTTTTGTGTGTTGATCTATAACAGGACCAAGTAAAGAGAAATGTGACTTTTTTCACGAGTTACACGACACGTATTATTGTGAAGTATAAAATAGTTAGGAAAAACATTGATATTTAAATGGTTCTAATTAAATTAGCGGACAAATAAATCCCGGAGAGGAACAAAGATCGGCTTTTAGTGCCAATCGTATAAAATGTTATGTGCATTACGATTTTTTCTTTAACTAACTTCAAAAAAAGACGTTCTCAATTCGTCGGAATCTTTTTATGTATGTCCCCATAAACTGAAACGCGCTTAAACCAATTTGGAAAATTCTCACTTTCTCACTCCAGATGTACGTAAGACGTGCACCACATACTCTACCCTACGTACTTATTTTATATTTACACCGCTAAAAAGCAAAAAATAAATTATTTTCAAATAAAAAAAGAACCGACTTCAAAAAACAAAGATGAACTAAAAAGTAAAAAATAACGAGTCATACTTATATACGCTTTCCTGCCCAAACATATAAATCAAATTGAGTTTTTAACACCCTTTTTCAGGCCGAGTCGGACACCAATTTCTCTGGTTCCCTCCTCAATGTCCCCATGGCCCCAGAGCTCTAAAAACTAGAGAAAGTTGATAAGAGAGGAAAGCATTCGCTCATGTGAACTTCGGCTATTTACTTTGGTCCCTGCTTAAGGTGGCAAAAAAAATAAAAAAAACTGTTTCCAAACGCTTTTTCCATGTAGAGTAAACAAATTACATGATTTTTTATATTTTTTATGACACTTTAAAGAATGTTAGGTACAAAATTAAATGTGTTAAGTTCAATAAAAAAGTTGTGTGAAGAAGCCCACTCAGTGGTTGGCCCAGTCGGGGATCCCCGACTAGCCGACCTGGCCAGTCCGCCCCTGATCACCCTACTATATTGTGATACCTTGCAGTATAAGTTCAGTTTGCTTCATGATTGAATGTTTTTATTACTTACCGATTTTATTAATGAATTTTTCTGTTTGAGCTAATCTCTATAAGAAAACTCATTAGTTAAACATGTAGACAGAGTGAACAAACAGCGCATGAGTTGGTAAAGTATTTTACAAGCTCAGCACTGGCTATTGGTCCCTTATGTGTGATTTGCTAATGTTGATTTTTTCATTTATATTTCAAAATGGAAAAAAAAAAAAAATCATTCAAACCTTAGTATCTATAAAAATGAATTAATTCACTCATACTGTAAGATTCCTCTGTAACTTTTATTTTTAATGTATCTAAAATCTTTGTGACTTTATTATATGTGTATAATCTGTTCCAGGAAGAAGCATATCTTTTCTGAAACAGTTTCTTCATTAAAGTTTCATGTTCTGTGAAAGAAAAATGTAGGTTTTGAATCCTCAAAACATAAAAGAAGAAATTTTAGGAGAAATAAATATTCATAAGTACTCAAAAAAAGAAATTCAAAGCATAAGCATAAAGTGAGTAAAGCATGGCAAGTAATACTTCCAAACTTGAATCTTCAAATTCTTCTGGAAGTTCAACATCTTCAGCTACCTCATCACCTTTAAAACCTTCCGGGGAGATTGAAAGATCTCAGAAGATACTATCTCCTAAAAGAGTTTCACAACTATCTCCGTTATTAAAGCGGAGACATGAGCCAATGGGTAGTGAACAGCAAATTTTAAAAAGCTCAATGGTAAAAAAATCATCCAATAATTCTTTTAACAAAGAAAACATAGACAGTTCATGTGACACTGCCTCAGAAGAAGTTGATGAGTTGTATCTGAGAGCGAAAGCTTTGTTGGAGTCTGAGGACATTCCTCCCCTTTCTGTGTCTAAATCTCGTCTATTAGCAAGTTTAAAATGTGATATTAATGTTGAAGCTATCATTACGCCACAAAATGTGGAAGCCAATATCACTGTTGATTCAAGCATTTCACAAAATATTTCAAAGGATAATGTTGCTGACAGGAGTCCTAAAATTATTTCACCTCCTGAATACTCAGATATGACAGTGTGTTCACCTTCTACTTCTAAGGCACATGATGATTCTATGTATCAGGTGTATGCAGGACCTACTGCTACTGAGTCTTCTTCAAATATTGATGAAACAGCTGGGTCTAAATTACCCACATTTTTAAATATTAAAAGTAAAACTTACAGTGAGAGTGAATGCATCCAAACATTGACAGAAGAAACAAAAGAAGCAATTAAAGAGCTTTGTGGTACTTATTCAATTGATACTAAAGAAAAAGATAAAAAAGTTGCTGAAATACAAATATCTGTTACAGACCATGAATTTAATATAAACTCGTTTTCTAGTCTAAGTGATTTTGATCAAGCTGATCGAGAAACTCCTCCGTTATCAGCATCGAGCATAGCTTCAAGTAAACGTTTGGAGTGGGATAATGGAGCTGATATAGGGTACGGTGCTGCTCAAAAAAATGTACATATCACAAAAGATGTATCTGAAATAATTAGAAGAGAGCCTGAAGGAATATCTTTAATTAGTGGAAGAGTTAATAAACCTATGTATTCTTTAGGAACTGGTACAATTTCTTCTCAAAGTAGTGTATCATCTGGAATGTCACGTATTACAAGCGTTGAACAAAGTACTATGTTGTCTGGACAAAGTTCATTCATTAGTGAAATAGAAGCTACAAATATCAGTACTCGTTTTGCAATTGCAAACGATAATGAATTGATGAATGTTAATACTCAAACAAATGTTGATTTCAGCAGCAACTTATTACAGAGATCTAGTTCAAATGACTGTGATGTGAACAATTTTATAACTGTAGAAAATGTAATTTCAAGTCCTGGTAATGAAGATGTGTCTGTAGAGCAGTGTGTTCATCTTTATGACTCATATGGGAGAATTGATTTTGATGATAATCAAAATACAGATAGTGATGTTATTCCAACAAACAGTTCAAGGCAAAATTTGGAGAATTATGATATCCCATTATCTGGATATTCCTTTCAATACCAGCATCAGGATTTATCCTCAAGACCCTTGTTTATCATTGATAAAAATATTTCTGGATTTCCGGAATATGTCGGTAACGTGTATTGTAACAAAAATGTTACAGAATTTTCATGTTCAGAAGATAATCCTCATATTCGATGGTATCCAGTTGTTTCAAATTCTGATGCTCAAGATATTAGAAATGTTTCAACTCAAACTGCCGAATCTTTTATGGCTGAGCAGGTTGAAAACTTCTCTTGTGATTCTTCAGAAGAAATCTTACAAACTTTTTCCTCCTCATCTGATTTTATTGAAGTTTTAGATGAAGAAAATAAAAGTGTTTCTTTTCAAGAGTGTAGTAAATCATGGACTAATTCTGAAACCTCTAGCATAATAACTCAGAAGGAAGATATTTCTGAAAGGAAGGCTAGTCATTTTTTTGTTTTTAGACATTACTCAGAATATTCTTCTGATTCAGATGATAATGAAAGTGATAGCAGACCAGTGAGGGCTGTTCCTCCTTTAATCAAGTCGTTTCGCAAAGAGAAAGTTGATGAAAAGTTTGCACAAGGTGCTAAACTAACTAAGTATGAAATAATTCTTGAAGAAAATCCCAATCCTTCCCTTGAATACACAAGAAAAGAAAGGGAATGGGACATTTTACAAGATGGCAAGAATATTTCTGTCATTGATCAACCTAATACCATCCCAGGACATATCACAGATAAAGGCAAAATGAAATATTTTAAAAATGCAAATGCACCAGAGGGTAGTAAATTGAGAGAAAGAGACATCACTTACAGTTCTGGGTTAGTAATTTTGATCCTCAATCATATATATACTTTTTTAATTCTATATTTTCCCTACAAATTGTATGTGTCATTCATTGTTATTTTATATTTTAGAAGACCTGTTGGCTTATCTTCTGTGAACAAGAAAATGGATAAGCAATCTGATTTTTCCAGCATGGAGCTTGAATGTGCTTCGACAACTCCAGTAAATGTTCAAACACACCTTAAAACTCACAGGAATGCAGAAACTAACAGATTACATTCATTTTCTCTGTATGAAGATAAAGCTGTTAAAGATTTTATAGCACCAGAGTTAAGTACAGTTGTGGCTGGTACAAAGAAACAAGATTTAAAGAAAGACTTTTCTTCTTCAAAGAATAAAACAAGAAAAAAGACCATGAAACACAAGACTAGGTTAGTAAGACTTCATTTTCATTCACTAGATTTTTTTTTTCTGTGATATTGAGTTTTGTTAAAAGTTTTTGCTTTTCATAAAATCAGGGCCGTTGCCAGGTACATTCGTTTGGGGGGGGGGGGTGTTGAAACTGATTTTGCCGACTGACTCCTAACATTTTGCCGACCCGACAGATACATACATACACACATTATATATACGTACACACACACACACACACACACACACACATATATATATATATATATATATATATATATATATATATATATATATATATATATATATATATATATATATATATATATATATAAATTCAGGGTCTCTGACCAGAATTCGTTACATGTTGCAGTCTGGAACATGCAATTGTAGACGTGCTTCAGTGCTACTAAGGGGATGCATTAATTTCGATTAAAGGCAAGATAGACTGCTGTCCCCCGAAAAATTTCTGAAATTGGCATACTAAAAACATGATTTTAGGCTTTGGTTTATATAAGAAGCAAGAGGACCGTGGATTCATTCTCATCTTTTTTTCGCTGGAGTCAATATGCTTTTTTCTAGAAAAGGTAGTTTTCGGGAGTTCTTCCTTAGAAATTTCTAAAAACAAAGATTTTATGCCATCTTTATTGACGCGAAGGAAAGAATAGAGGGTTCGGGGGCCCTCCCCGAAGGTTTTTCGAAATTAAAGTTTTAAAAACACAGTTTTAGGCTATTTAAGGATACTTTTGGGGAAAGGGTAGGCAGTGACGGATCTACATTTTTTTTCCGAGGCGGGGCAAATATCGAAACTGCCGCCTTTATCCATCTTTCAAGTTTTAAAATTGAGTTTCAACGAAAAAAACATAAAAATAGTGTGATTTTGCCGCCTCCTAAAAGTCGCCGCCCTTGGCAACCCCCGTCTACTTCTCCCCTTAAATCCGGCACTGAGGGTAGGTATTTACAGATGTCCAGTGGACAGTGGCAGATTAGCTAGAGAAAACGGAGTGAGGAATTACAAGGAATTTTGGAGGAGACATTCTGGGGAAATTCGAAAAAAAGAAAAAGAAAACGTACTTTATCCATATAAAATTTAACACATAAGAACATTTTCTACTCAAAAAGTTTTGTAGTATAATGGTGAATTAATTATGTTGTACATAATTTTTTTTTTGGGGGGGGGGGAGGGGGGACCCTCATGGTAATCATTCGTTTTGGTATCTCTGAGTACATTGATTCTGATTGAACATTTCCATGGCGCACAAATAGGGATTTTAAGTATACAAATCAGAGAAATTGCTTTGTGCGGGAGAAATAGTTTGCAAAATGAGTTATATCATGCTAGTAATGTTAAGCTAGAAAAAGTGGTGTTCGGAGATTTCTGCTCCTGAAGATTCTGACAAATGAAACTTTAGACAGTCTTTGACGATGTTTGGGGGAGTTTAGGCTCAGGAAATTTTTCGAAACTGAAGACTTAAACAGGTGATGGTAAGTCATGTTTGGTTCCGCTGGGGCTCAGGGTCACTCCCTAGGCGATTTCGTGAAATTAAAGTTCCAGAAAGACAATCATAGACCACTATTGGTGATATTAAGGAAAGGAGAGGGGAATGACATTTTTTGGTGTTGTGGGAAAAGAGTGGATTTCATAGACTCTCCCCGGAAATTTTCTGCGAATGATGTTCGAAAAATGTATTTTTACACGATCTGCAATGATGTTTGGTGGCTGCCCCCCCGGAAAAATTTTAAGGACTTAAGTCTTGAAAAAAAAAAATTCTCTAGACAACTTTGATGGATTTGGGTAGCTGCGTAGCCAGGGGAGGGGCCCAGGGAGAAGGACCGAGAGCATAACGCTTCTAAGAGAGCCTATAACCTTGTTTTTCGACTTTTAATTTCGGAAGATTTTCGGGGGCGAGCCCCCGATTCCCAAGCAGTTCCATAATGTTTTCAAAAATGGTTTTCGGGTCTCTAGTTTTAAACATTTTTAGGTAAGACCTTCCACTCCTGCCCCTCATCCAACTTAGCAAACCATAGCGTTTACAATGTTCTTAGCAGGTCAGCTCCCAAACACCATATTGAGAAATACTGAAGGAGAAAACATGTCAGCATTTCTATCCTCTAGTTAAGAATATAACTCATGCATAAGTTTTGAGGTTATTTATCACTTTTTAAAATACCCAGACTTCACAAATAGGAGTGTATTGGTGTTTTAAACAACTATTAATTAATAATTAGCAGATATAAATAATTAGCATTATCTATAATGAGATCAATTTAGCAATTTAATGAAAAATAATTAATGTGATAATCTCCTTGAGGTAAGAACCTAAGAACCTGGGCCTCTTCCGAAATAGAATCTTTGCTACACCACACGATTTAAGAAAGGAGTATCGGCTAGTGTAAGCGTTATTTGAATTGTAGTTCTAAACATATAGTTTTAAACGTTAAACGACTATTGGTGATGTTAGGAGAAGGTGATACAAAGTGATTTCGATCGAAATTTTTTTGAAAATTGAGATCTTTAAAGTGCCATTGTAGGCCATTTGTGGTAAACGAGGTTCAGAGGCTCTCTCTTTCTACAACTTTCTGAAATTGAATGGCAAAAAACGAAGTTTCAGACGATCTTCGTTGATTTCATAGGACCCTCCTGCAGTAAGTTTCTAAAAACGCAACTTAGATTACATTTCATTACCATAAGATAAAAGGAAATGGTTAGGTTCTGCGATTCCTCCGTCCTCCCTCCTAAGCTATTTCCCTAAATCATTTTATTTATTAAAAGAAAAAAGGTAGGAGATCCTAATCCAGATTTTCTCTTTAAAAAACATTTTAGCTGTTTTAGTTTTTCACGACGAAATTTTCAATTTTCACTCTAATGTTTTTAATTGTTTAAAGTACAAAATTATGCAACCTTAAAACAATCTGTTAACATTTTGAACTTACAGACTAAGATAATTTAAAGCTTTTATATTTTAACTTGAGGAAGGGTTAAACGTTTAACATTTTGAATACAGGTGGTATTGTTTAGAGATACCTAATAAGATACCTTTTTTTACTTTTTTTAAATATCAGAAATCCTGAATCTCTTGATAACGTTCATTTTACTTTAATTTTTTATAACTCATTTTTTAAACACTCATTAGAGTTACTGGTGTGACTTTTCTAGACAAGATTTTGAATTTTTTCCTCTATTTGAAACATATTTACCTTATTTTTGCACGGGTGTGCCTTAGGAAGCTATCATGTTTACTTACCTATCGTTTTTTTTTAAATTGAAACTTGTTATGCAATTCTATAACGCTCTGGCTATTCTTTTTCTCTATTGGTTGAAAAAATGTTTGAAACGTATTTCAGCTGTCTTTGGTTTGGTAAATGGTAATTTTAATGATGTTGTACATGTTTGAATGTTCCTAAATAATATTTTTAAATTGCATTTTCTTCTGAAATTTTAGAGCTAAAAAAAAAAAACATTCATTTGCCCTCCCCCCCCCTCTTCTTTTTCTTTTCTTTTTTGAAACTTTTCACAAAAAATTTTTCATCCCAGCAACTTACTTAGAACTCTTATTTTTCAATATTTAACGGAAGATATATATATATATTTATGAAAATGTGGAAAGATTAAAATAATGCTTTGAAAATATTAGTTAAAATAATCATACCTTTTCTGCTGCATTTCAATAAGCTTTTTTTTTTTTTTTCTCTCAAATTCAAGTAAAATGCTTTTTCAGATTTTTCCTTACTTGCCACAATGAGAATTATTGTTCATTCATCATGAGAATAAAGTTCAAAAACTTTAACTAGTCTTTTTTTTTTCTTTTGAAATTCATAATGAATAAAATAGCTATGCAGGATAGTCACTCAAATCTTCTGCCAAACTCGGGAGCCGGACAAACTCAATGCACTTGTATCTCTTCAAGGCTCCAACGCCAATAACCTTCTTTTTCCTTCTTCAGGCAGAAAGTTCACACAGCAGGGTGGGCCGGACAGACCGTCCTAAGCACACAACAACAGTTGATCCAACTCTTCTCTAATTTTCCCTCGAGCTCCTAGTTCCAGATTCCGGAGAAAGGTTTTTAACAGAAAAGACCCCTGAAGGTCTGATGTTTCTAATGTCACCCCTACACGCGATTACGCCACGCCGGCTCCACGACGGCATTTCTGAGTGTTACAATTGGCGGACAAATGTCTTGCTTTAGTTACACAATAAACTTGTGTGGTCGACAAATAGGCATAGGGCATAACCCCTGCGAGTAGCAGAGCCATAGAAGAACAAGGGCTGGGTCTTAGCGCCGCGAAAGTAGGAACGAGGGGAAAAGTGCCAGTGACGTCACCGGGTACACTCGCTCTGGGACATTTGTATAGTGCTTGCTTGCATAATTCTTCACTCTCTTTTCCTATTTTTATGTTTAAAAATTTCTTGAGGGTTAAGCTTCAAAAGAAAAAAAAAATGAAATACAAGGGTAAATGTTTTGAGTCCCATCGACAAGTTAATAAGCGATACTAAAAACAAAAACATAATTAAAATCTACAATAAACATAATTAAAATCTACAATACAAATTTTTAGTTTCTCTTGTGTAGTTTTGGATATTCTTTATCCAATATGCGTGTTTTAAAGGGGTAGAAAGCAGAAATTTCGCACAATAAAATTGAGCTTATAAAGAAATGAAAATAATTTACTGTGCTTGTCAAGTTTCCTCTTGTGTGTACATAATTTTGTCAGTTTAGACTTTAAAAAATAATTATAATATTGTTTTTTCCAACTTGTCTCAAAGAAAATGAAAGAGATACGATAGATATAAGGAATAACTAAAACATATTGGAATTTCGTGATACCCTATTTGAATCTAAATACTGCCGATGTTTTTTAGAGGAAGTTTTTTTTACGAAGTAACTATAACTCTGACCAAGAATCTTAACAAATGTTGTTTTTGAAAACTGAAGTAGAACCTCATTAACCTGGACTAATAGAGGATCCATGTCATCTAGATTGTTTAAAACGAATTAAGCAAAATAACCTATAAATTGAACCAATGTTCATAAGTAAAATATTTGAACACAGTAAAAATTGTATTTTGAATTCAAGAGAATGAAATATAAAGTTGCATTAGAAAAAGTTAAAAAAAATAAAAATACAGCCTTACAAAAATACGTTATTACGCTAACGCGTTCTTTATTTATAAAGCGAAGTTTAGATTAATAGGTGTTTACTGAAATTGTTAATCAGCATTTTAATCATTTCAATTTAAAAATAACATATTGAAATTTAGCAACGTAAACCAAATTTAAATCTTCAATGATTATCACCAAATTTATAAAGCTAACTTATTTGTAGACTGAAAAATTTCTTCACGTCTGAATTCTACAAATCATTACGTTACAGTAATAAATGAAATCTTTCCGAATATTCTACAAAGTTTTTTTCTGTGATAAAGTCCATTAAAAAAAATATTTTTGCCGGCTTACCTTTTGTCCTCAGAAAGTTTTTCATTCAAATATCGAATTCTTCCAAATGTTCTTACTCGAAAAAAAAAAGTTCAATAGCATTTTTATATGGGTCAGGAAATTGGTCTTTCAATACAGAAGAACAATTAAATGGCCTAGCTTTTGTACAATCATAAAAACTCTAATGTATCTGATTTGAAAGCTTTAAATGATCACAAAAAAAAAAAAGCTCCTATACAAAAATAGATACACGATTGAGATAATCAAGATATAGTGCTCATTTTCCATCTCCCCTCTCCCATCTTTAAGTCATTGTCGCATCAATGCGAATTATTATTTTAAGCATGGGGATACAGTGTTCAAGAAATTAAGTTAAATCTATTGAATAATATTTACAAAGAAATTTCATGCATTGCATCTAAATGCATTGTAATTTTACGGTTAAAGGAAATTTATTACGGTCTCACAGTGCCATTACTAAGCTAATTAAATATCATTATATATAATATTAAGTTGCATTGTGACAGGGTTGAACCAAATCCTACATTAAAAAACAACTTCGTACACCACATTTTATGAAATTTGTCTTGCTCTTTACCTTAACTTTTTAAAATTCTTCCCCCAATTATTTATTGAAGCAGCTTCAAAGTTAGTATTCCATAAAAAAAAGCATTAAAAAACAGAAAGGAAGGTTGCATTCCTAATTTTTTGGATGTGTTTTGAGCTCTTTGAAAATCTTGAAGGAAAGCTTAAGTTTCCAGAACTTTTTCAGTAACTAGGCCATCAGCACGTGAAGGCGTTTTCAATACTTTCAAATATAATTACACACAAATATTTTCGATTCTAAAAAATGTGACTTTCATGTCTACTTTAGCATAACATGAAGGAAAAATAACCTGCCAACAGATTTAGCGCAGGAGCAGGCGCTTATTTCTGAAGAAACCCTAGTCAAATGTTATGGGACATTTCCAAATTAAAATTAAACCTTGAAAACAATATTCATATCCTTATTCATAATGAGTGATTTTTAGCCTTGTCTGGGAGTGACCTCGGCCCCTTCAACTGCCTCTTAAACAACCCTTGTACAGAGTAAAAATTCTTAAATTGTATTTTAGCTAAGGCATACTACAGTTCTTTCGGCATACGCTGTGGATATTGTCCCACGGAGTGTACCCGATGACGTCAAAAACGAGTTTTCTCCTCTCGCTGTCCACTTCGGGGCGGATGAAAAGATCAAAGGAACGAGCTAGCCCTTGTATTCGGAAGCCCTGTGCGAGTAGAATACTATTTCGGTTTTTACCCGTAAGCCTAGAGAAAGGGGAAACGGTGCTGAATGTGTATTCAGAAGTTCGTTTCAAAATCAAACACTTAAAAATACATACCAATGGGACTTTGTGTTGTAATAAAATCCTTCTCTCTATTTTAATTTTTTTTTATTATTTCGGCACCCTATGCATATCTCCACTTTGCTGTGAATTTTTTATTGATGATTCAATTTTATAAATGTGTCCACTGTGCACTATCCAAAGCTATCATGTTTCTTAATGTAGTTGTGTTTTTAAACTGAGACTTTCCGTGGGTTTCTATACAGTTTATTGAATAACTATTTTTGAAAAAAATATTTGAATCTTACATCTCGGCTGCTCACAGGTAATCTTAATGTGTGATACAGCTTCACAGATATTTCTAAATAATATTTTAAGATTGAATTATCTTTTTAAAATTTACAATATAAACACTCATTAGAACTCATGATTTGCATTGTAAATTTGTTAAAATGAGAAAATGTAAAAGTGCACTTCCATTTATCCAAATGCACTTCCATTTAACTTTTATCAAAGATATAGTGAACTTTGAATTCACTCTAAAATAAAAATTGCTGATTGTAGCTGAAATTGCCGACTGAGTACAGGAAGGCGGCGCCCATTGGGAGGTCCCAGTGGCCTCCATAAAAGTCCTTATTCGGCCAAATTTGTCTGATTATTCGGCAAGTTTTAAGGCATTATTGCATTTTTTAAAATTCCTGAATGTCCCTTCTCATGTGTGCATTGCATATCCGTATTTTATCATTCGGAAAATTGAGGATTTTCCCCAAGAATTTAAGTTTGGGGTGTCCCTGGATATAGTGTCGGCAAAATAATACTTTGTTCAAGTAAATGTCGGTAAATTGAGAATACTGTGCAATTAGCAGTCGGCGAATTGATTATGTCTTTCAGGTGGGCTTTGAGATGAATACTCGTCAGTACGCAAAATATACATGTTTTATGGTTTTTCCTTTTTCAATAAAAGGTGAAAACGTGCACATGGTCAAACCACATACTACTTTACTCAAAGATTTAGAATACAGAATCAGCTGAAAAAGAAAAAATGCCGACTCTAGCTGAACTTTCTGAGTGGACGCTTATTGTGATGATAAAATGAGCAGTCGCAAACTAAGCAATCGGCATAGTGTGAGCAATGTAAAACTAAATGTAAACGGAGACACCATTCATTATTTTCTCTTGCGCAAAGTATGAAAAGGTAGATGTATAACTTTGTATGAATATGATAACTTTTTTTTTTTTAATTTCTGTCAATTAAAACTTTGAAATTCCGAAACATTGAAAATGCCGACTTATGAACTGATTTTGCCGACAGGATGAAATCACTGGGAGGGTGAGACACCCCCCTCACCCTCCCTATGGCGACGGTCCTGCATAAAATAATTCAAGCAATAATTTTATGTCTTCAAGAGCAGTCAAGGTAAACCTATGAGATGCATGATGCTTGCGACATATAAGAGGCCTGTGCTAAACCCTTACATTGTGGCTGTAGTAGAAACGTGATCATTGGTAGGCCATATTGGGTCAAAACACCAGCTGTCTGTATGTCTGCTATAAAGAAATACCAAGTTCTGCCCTTTTCTTGCAACTTCTTTTGTACCTCTTATGAATAAATATTTCTTGATCTTCAAAGATAACTTATTTATCTAGTATGTAGTACATATTTTTTTAAAAACCTTTAATAGAAATTAGTTTTTTTATTTAAACATTTTATTTAACTGAAGTGTTTCCAAAGTGATTCTCCATCTTTTTAAGATTTTTTAAAAATTCTATTAACTTCTTAATTGCATTATTTTAAATATGAGATTTATGTTTGGGAGATATGGATGTTATAGTTGTGGGTTGGTTAGCAAAGTTATATCAATTATCAACTGATATCGCATATTGCACTACCATCGACTAGCCGTTGGTTATTGTTGATGTACATAGTAACCAAAAAATTGATAAATAAATTTGGTATGAAAAATTAATGTTAATTTAATTTATGTATTACAAAAATTTATAACGTTATTTTTGTATTTTATCTAAATCCAACCATAACATTTTATGAAATTTCCAAAATGTTCACTTTGTCCATAATACCTATATAAATTTTTTTAAATTTAATTTTATTTTTCCATTATTAAAACAAAATGATAAATTTCTAATTAAAAACAAGTTTAGTAATTCAGAAATAGCCTCTATTGTATAATGTTAAAAGCATGAGTTGAACATTCAAGCTAGGTGCTGAGATAAATGTTTTTATCGCTTAAATCAATGTGACTTGTAACTTCAAATTAAAATCAAAAGCAGCACAAAGCGTCTGGATCAAAGTGTCACTAAACTTTGCATATAGTACTTAAGCATGTATATGACATGCAAATTATGTGAAAAGAAACTAAGATACATGCAGATTTGTAATAATAATATATTGTAAATATTTTTTACATAATATATAGTCAAGTTGTGAAAAAGCAGTCGAAAAGTTTGTACTATGGAATGAGTAAAAATGACAACAACGTGCATAAAGTACAAATAAATTAGTAAAATAGAGTTAAAAACTCAGCAAACAGCTGTTTCGGGGCTGTCATATGCAAGCCCCTTCATCAGTGCAAAAAAGAAGAAGCGTTCGGTCTACATTGTTTGGACTTTTCGTTCTTTTTTTTTTTGCACTGATGAAGGAGCTTGCATATGACAGCCCTGAGACAGCTGTTTGCTGAGTTTTTAACTCTATTTTACTACTTAATTTGTAATTTATGCACGTCATTGTCATTTTTACTCATGTAGTCAAGTGTGTACGGTACCATCTCTAGGGGGTCTGGTGCCCCTAGCGAGGTTGAGAAATTGCCCCCCTCCCCCCCCAACCGATGAGTGGTCATCAGAGGTCACTGTGACCTCCAAAACTTTTTTTGGGGTGTGCAATTGACTATAATTGATTTAACAAATTAGGGCACAGTATTGCAATGTTAATGTTCCTATTTTCTATTTTTAAATTGTTTTCAATGAAGCTCAATTTTCCTTTGCACTAGATGTTATGTATGTATATGTAACCATGCTCGAATTTATCATTCAGTAAAATTGAGATTTCATTTGGCAAATTGAAAATTTTCCGATTGCCAAACATTTTAGTTCTCCCCTTCACCATTTCACAAAAATTCAATAAAACCAATAATATTTGCAATTCGTTAAAAAATATAAATAATCTATGTTCTGGAAACAAATGAGAATAAACCTTTTTTTCGATTTCGTTTATAGCAATGTTTTTATTTATTTTTTAAAACAGCTTCAACTTTAAATAGAATTTGTTTCAAACCACTAGGAGAATGTACAATAAACATAATTTACACATTTACTAAAAGAAAGAAAAAAACAACAAAATAGATTTTTCAATAAAAATCAAAGCATTTAAAAAAGTCTATTATGATTAGGAAAGTTAAGCAAATGCAAAAAATATTGCTAATCTGAAATTGACTGAAAAACATGGTCTAAAAAATACAACCGTTTACATATGGGCAAAATAAAATTACTATATATTCGCTAATTAAAGCCTCCCAATATTTTGTTCAAATAAGACTTTTTATGCCCAGATTATTTATTATTATGAGAATAAATTCTTAGCATAAAAAACTATACACTTCAAACTATGCATGACAAAATGTCACCCCCTCCCAGAAAAAAAATTTAATCATCCGGCGTAGAAAGCCCTCCATCCCCGCTTCCTTGTATGCAAATTGTGTATATAAATCATTAGCAAACTGAATAAATCGGAATAGAATTTCACGCCACAGGTAAAATCCCCCCCCCTGCCCCCGCCCTTTTTTTTGAGGATTAAGGATTGTTTCATTTTTTCCTCTAAGCACTTTTCTTGTGAGACCTCTTTTTAGTTTTATTGTTATTTATAAAAGCATTTTTCTACTTATATGAACAATTTTTTTCAAAATTTCAAAAAAAAAAATCTTGTTTTTGAAATTAGTCGACATGCTGCCCCCCTAGCTGCTGTGCCCTTGGCGAGAGCCACTCCTGCTAACCCCTAGTTAAGATACTGAGTGTGTATATGGTGCATCTTGTCATCCTGGAATACCTAGAATGTCCTTGTTTTTCTTATTCCTACATGCCAAGCATGTGGAGTGATTAGTGTAGTAAAACTTGTAATGTCTATAGATGCTTCCTCAAAAACAAAGGGGGTTTTGCCAACGGGGGAAAAATCAAACAAAAACCTCCCTGGTAAAAAATCAAAGTGGCAAAATGAATATGTTTTCTTTATAGGGTACATATTACAACTTTGATATGCTTTTCAAGTTAATATGCTGGCTTAGAAGTATCAAATATATTTTTTTTTCTTTTACAAATACCGAACGTTAGCGTCTAAGCCATGCTCACAAGCTTAGCATTAGCTTTTTTTTTAATTAGCAAAATATTATTTTTTGTTGTTTTTTTATATCTTTACGCTCTTAAAAAAAATCCATTAAAATCCCGTTTGTTGTTTTTTCAGTGTATCATGTTCCTTAAATTTGTTGTTAATATTACAAACAGCAAATAATTTATAATTCACTTTTTGCACTAAGGATATACTTTATAAAAAATGGCTTCCATAAGTGGCTACCATTTTTTGTGTTTCTGGTTGCCATTGGCTACCATTCAGAAATCCTAGTCTAGAACTTTACAGGTTGAGCAACTTTACTTTCCAATTTTTTACTACATTTCATTTACATTCGTATGTTCAAAATCAAAAATAATCAGTCGAATTCCGATCACTCTGACCAGCCCATTAGCCAAAAAATGCCATCCATCAAGCTCTTTAAAGCACCTACTGTTTTCATGAAAAAAGCAGTGAGAGGGACAGAAATGTAAAAGTTTTATGCAAAAATTAATTTCTGCAGTTTATAATTCTTATTATACCCAGTTAAGTGAATCAAAACTCTTTTTTCATTCTTTGAGATGTTTTAACCCTTAACCTGTTCAGGGCTGGCGAATAACGGAAGAAGTGCTTTCCCAGGCCCACATGCTCCACATGTGTACCTACTCACAGGACCTGGCAATTTTCTTAATTAAGCCTAATTTCATTTCAAAATTCATAAAAATCATCGCTGTTATTAAATGCCCTGAAATTTACAGTTTACCATCATTAATAGTCCCTGAGTATGATACAACGAGATTTTCTTGATGTTATAAAACGTAATCGAGACTTTTAAAGAAAAAGTGTTCATCAATAAAATAAAGTTTTGTATGTTTGTAAATATTAAGAAGGTATAAATTTGCATAAAAGTATACTAAGTGTCAATCAAACTTTAAATATTAAAAATGGAAATACATAAAAAAGTGAGAAATATATCATACTAATTACTGCTTAATAATTTTGAAGCTTTGATGTCCGCTTGCCCTTGTCTTACATTTAAATTCCTCGTATATGAGCCCAATCCGCAGATTCATTGCTTCTATTATTTGAAAATAACTCCTTCATTTCCATATTTGATTTGTTCGTCAATTTAGACATCTTACCTTCGGGTAAAAATTATATTCTTATATCCATAGTAATAAAAATGAAACTGATCCTAACCAAACAAAATCTAGCAAATTCAAGAACAACATTTTTACTTCGACCCTTAACCAATAACATTTATCCTTTCCATTCCCCTAAAATGTAAACAAAAACACATCAAGCAAAAGCCATAAATTACAGCTCTTTACATGACTAATCCAGCTGAAAGACGCCAACATGTGTACTTTTGTTTTCAGGTCCCGGTTTAAAAAATAAAGAAAAAACACGGAACTAAAGGCATATATTGAAGGTCAACACTCAGAAATTGTAGCGGACTTCAACCACCATCTAGTGTCATTAAAAAATTCAAATAGAACTTTCCAAACTGAAATCACACAGGCGTAAGAAACGTGTGATCGCGTGTTCGTGATCATGGTCCCGAATGGGTTGAATGCATCATGTAGTATGTGTGTAGCATGTTAAAAAATTCGTTTTTAAGACGTTTTGTGGAGTTTCAATTATCTAATCTATGTTTAATGCCTGTTAGGATACATTTTTAGAAGGATTATTGTACATTTCCTTGGCATATGTAGGGGTATAAAGGGCAAAGTGAAATACTTAATGTAACTTGTCTTTTTGAAAATAACCACATTTGGAAATTTGTTTTAAACTTACGGTACACAGAGAAAGAACTATGTATATTTTGCAATAAAACTTGCATTAAAACATTTTTTTTTTTTGGCCGTAAATTTGTATCTTTAAAAAAAGTGGAAAATTTTTCACTTTTTTTGCCTATGGAGCAAAGTGAAATATTAAATATTTTCTACTTGATTATTATAAGTTTTTTTTTTTTTTTTTTAATCAAATGAATGATAATAAAATAATGAATGAATAAGTACATAGCTAATAAAACAATGAAACGATTAGTAAATAAATAAATTAATGAATATTATAAGAAAAATAAATGAGTGAATAAAATAGTGAATGAATAAGAAATAAGGGAACAAAAGAGTAAGTAAATGAAATTTTAAATGAAGGAATGTAAATGAATGAATTAATAAATGAATATGAAAGTGAATAATAAATCGCTGAATAAGTAATCGAAATGAACTATTATTTCCCTTTGCCTCCATGCATTTGACTAATTATACAAAGCATTATAACTGGATATATGCTTAATATTAAACAAATAAATTCTACACCAAGTTTTGGTAAGTCCAAACTAATATTTTATAATTGTAAAAAATAATTTTTGGCTTGAACAAAATATTACAACATGAGTATCAATTTTTGCTAATGCTTATATTATATGCTTTGATCTTAAGAGTTACTTTTTCTTAACTGACGTAGACTACTTGTATTACTACATAGTTCAAATGTTACTGGATAGTTGGGGCAAAGAGCAAAGTAAGTATTTTACCACTTCACTTTGCCCACGTTCACCTACTCAGGTAAAATTACTTTTAAAACTTTTATAAATGACAAACATTTTACTGGTTAATTCTGTACAGTGTTAAATTCTGTACGCATTGCAGCAGATATGCAACATACAGAAGGTGAAGAGTATCTTATTTTTACATAATAAACCTTCCTTAGTTTCATACATAGTTTTTTCAAAATGAAAGGGAGCCCAGCAGAAATTTTTAGCTGTGCTAGTGACACGTACAATGAATAGTTATACCTGTACCCTATCATATGAGGAATTATTCTTCTCTTTATAATTTAGAAAACCAGCTGATATTCAAGATGACAGTTACACCTTGCAAGTGATTGCTCCATTGAATCCTCAAGGTAAATATTTTTGATAATGGGATTAAACTTTTTATTTTGTACAACATAATAATGGATCTTGCTTTACATACAACTGGGGGATTTCACACCCACTGTTGCAAAACTAAAAACTAATTAAAATATATCTTTAAGAACTCGATAATCCTGTCATATTAAAGCTATGAAAATTATAACATGTTTTGCAAATCTTTTTTTTTTTTTTTGGACAATCTCCATAGTTTTTACTTGACAGTAGTTGATGTCCTTTGATTTTATTTTCCTACTCTTATAATGCAAATTTCTCTGGTGCGTAAGCTTCCACGAGTATATCCGTCCTCCTCGGTGGTGGCGTCTATATCCTCTAGTGCACTGGCCTCCACAAGTATGCCCTATCCTGGGGGGGGGGGAGGGGTACATGTGCCTCAGAATTGAATTATTATAAACAACTTTCTTGACTTTGCACAATCCTTTTTAATAAAAAACAGTATCCAGCACATAACACCCAGCCCCTGGCATTTCTTTGAGTTTTGATGTCTTAAATGCAAATTATGGTTGCAATAAAATCCATTAGTAGAAACAAGAAACCCAGCGAGTAATGTTCTAACGCAATTCATGATTGAAAAACTTAATTTGAATTCAAGATCTCAAAATTAAAAAAAAAAAAAAAAAAAAAAAAAAAAAACCTATTTTGTAAGTACTGTAAAATGATTAAATAATAGCTAAGTATATACAGTTGAGAACTAATTATCCGAGATGTTCAGGACCATCCCTATCCCAGACATCTGAGTTCCCGGTTTTCTGGATCGCTAAAAAGTGCTTTTTGTCAATTGCTAATGAAACCCAAATTACTGTATAAAAATAATAATGCATCTTAAAATATAAAAAAGAAATCAGTTGAAAATGCTTAAAAATTTTGAAATATTAAAATCTATCAAATGAAGGAACCATTTACGAGCCTAAAAATTTTAAACATTCACAAGACCCTTAAAAAAAGAAAAAAGAGAAAAACACTGTAGTAGTCGATAATGTTTTAACAAGAAAGAAAATGAAGGGTAAAAAATATGTTTATAAGCCTAAATGTGCAATTTTTTATGCTAGTGTACAAAAAGAGTTTGTTTTTGTGAATGCAAGGGTTTTTTTTTCCGTAGATGTTTTGTTTTGGCGATTACAATAGTTGTTAATTGTTGCTTTTACATTGAATAAATACTGTTTGAAATTGTTTTCTTGAGTTCGTGCAGCCTTATTATAGTCTTTTGTTTAACTGTCTACTGATTCCATGATATCAACGATCTGGAAAATTCACTCAGTTTTCGCGAAGTCACTTATGCTCTTAACAGCTTATTTTAACACCATTCAATAAAAAGATTGCACTAAAATGCATCTGCATTTATTTCTTTGGTTTTCAGTTAAAATAAAATAAGGAAAATGCCGGATTTTAAAGTGCCTTTTAAGTTTTGTTGGGGAAATGTTTTACCTCACATGGAAGATGATCCTTTAACTTTGAAGGGTTTTTTGTACTCATTTCATAAATTATAAGGGGAGTAATACAGCATTTATAAAGAAATTGTTTATATTGTTTTAGGTATTTGAAAAGAGTGCTCCGATTTCAAAGATGCATGTATTTTTTTAATGTCTGGAGACATGGAGTATAACTTCCCAGTTTTTTGCATCCTCCTCCCCCCACCCCCCGGCAAAAAAAAAACTACTGTAGTAGTATACAACATTACTATCTCTTCAGCACAAAGTGTAAAATTTATTGCTCTTTCATTTGACTGTTGAGCATTTGGAATTTTTAACTTGCTGTAAAATAAGAAAGGTCAAACTAGTACAAAGTGCTTTTTCTCTTTGTTGTAAAATGCTTTTAGGGCCACTCTAGCAATTTTTGTCTTTCCATTGTTTAATATATGCACTGCTGTGGGGTTTATGCATAAATTTAAGCAATTCAAGTTTGTTAGGCAGTTTGTAGCACTCCGAATATAAAATAACAGTGTAAAAATAAAACATTTTATTCAAACATTCTAAATTGCTAAACACTGATAAAAGGTTAAAACTGAAACTTGTAAAATCTAAAAGCGAGTCACAGCTTCACAATTTCATCGCAGCTGATAACTATCACATCTCGGCCAGGTCTCTTGGAAATCGTTTTCACCCGTGTTTAAACTTGGGTTTGCCTTATTTTCCCCGTCGCCAACTGGCGGCCGAATGGTAGCAGTTCGCTGAACTTGGCTTCTTCTCGCTGCGTCCGGCGGTTGGTTGCTGCACACTCCCCCCACAGTTCCATCGAATATACCGTATCTAGACGGTTGCCGAACTGTCCTTCCAAAGCGTGTAGTCACAAGCCCCTATTCTTAACCACAGGTAAACAGTCTGTAGACAAAAAAACTGATTTCAGCCTGTCGATAGATATCGTCTGTTTCCTTCCTTTAATTTCCAGATCAAAAGTTTTCTCTTTTTTTCGATATCACTCTATACGGTCCATCGTATGGTGCCTGCAGGGGCTTTCTTACTCCGTCGTGGCGAACAAAGGCATGAGAACAGTCTTTTAGGTGTGGATGTACAAACACGGACTTATGTCCGTGGCAACTCGTTGGGATAGGTCGCATGTTGTCAAAATGTGTCTTGAGTTCCTCCACCAGCTCCTTTGGGGTACCTTCAATACCCGTCTTTACGAAGAACTCTCCTGGCAGTCGGAGTGTCCTCCCATATACAAGCTCTGCTGTTGTTGCTCCCAAATCTTCCTTAAATGCAGCCTGGAATCCAAGAAGAACTGTGGGCAGTGCATTTGCCCACTCTTGAGTGTTATATGCCTTTAAAGAGGCCTTTAACGGTCTGTGAAATTCTTCCACTAAGCCATTTGCTTGTGGGTGGTATGGAGAGGATCGAATTCTCTTAACACCCAGAAAGCAAGAGAGAGCGTGAAACAGTGCACTTTCAAACTGTCTACCCTGGTCGGTAGTTATATGAGCAGGACATCCGAAACGAGCAATCCAGTTAACAAAAAAACACCTTGCTATTGTCTGTGCCGATATGTCAGGTATCGGCACAGCCTCTGGCCAACGCGTGCACCTATCTATCATAGTTAAACAATAATAGTTTCCCTGCGATGGGGGTAGAGGACCTACGAGGTCGAGATGCACATGTTCAAATCTCTGTGACTGGTCCGAAAATTTCCCTATTGGTGCTTTTGTATGTCGGGTTATCTTTGATCTCTGGCATGTTTGAGCAGCTCCACACAAACCAAAATTTAAAAAAAGAAACTCGAAAAGTCCGAACGGAGTGCAAATAGCAGTTTTTTGTATGTGCTCTGGGTGCACAGGTATATGAAAATAAGCTCGCACTATATCAAGCTTCGAAAAAATAGTACTACTGTAAAGTGCGTTAGAAAAGTCTTGTATATGCGGTATGGGATATCGATCTGGTATAGTTTGAGCATTTACCCAGGTAGCATCAACTCATCGGATTTTGCTCGGCCGATCATCGACTCCTCCTTAACTCATCGCGTATTTCACGCTGATATCGTTGCGATCAGAATCCGAGAACGGTTTTCGATGAGCTGTTTTTTATCGGAAAACTATATCCTTACGATCAAATTTCCCGATGAAAATTTGCCGAGCTGCATTTCATCGGAAAAAGAGATCGTAACGATCAAATTTCCCGATGAAAATTTGCCGAGCTGCATTTCATCGGAAAAAGAGATCGTAACGATCAAATTTTCCGATGAAAATTTGCCTAGCTACATTTCATCGGAAAAAGAGATCGTAACGATCAAATTTTCCGATGAAAGTTTGACTAGCTACATTTCATCGAAAAACGAGATCGTAACGATCAAATTTTCCGATGAAAATTTGCCGAGCTACATTTTATCGGAAAAAGAGATCGTAACGATCAAATTTTCCAATGAAAATTTGCCGAGCGAAATTTCATCCGAAAAAAAAGATCGTAACAATCAAATTTTCCGATGAAAATTTGCCGAGCTGCATTTCATCGGAAAAAGAGATCTTAACGATCAAATTTTCCGATGAAAATTTGCCGAGCTACATTTCATCGGAAAAAGAGATCGTAACGATCAAATTTTCCAATGAAAATTTGCCGAGTTACATTTCATCTTAAAAAAAGTAGGTCGTTTAAGTTTTCCGATAAAAGTTTTCCCAATCTAAAATTTTTGGAAATCTCCCAACTGTTAAAATAGGATAAGTTTTATTATTCGAATATCCGACTATTGATCAAACGTAAGGCTATACGGATCAACATTCAGGGTTGAGAATCGGAGGAAAAATGACTGAGACTTTGACTGCGAATCCGACTCCTGGATTTTGGAAGGGTTTACTTCGATTTGCTGCAAAATCAATTCAACTTTAACTCCACGATTCCAACCCCGATTACCTCACTGGAATTGCGAACAAAATGAAACTCCGACTCTTGAATGATTTCTCTCTATCTCCTAAACAATTCCATTCTGTTCAATTTGACTCCCAAAATTACCGACTCCGACTCGGTTTGCGGGCAAAATGATCGACTCCGACTCTTCACTAGCTGGCGCCACAAGTATATTCACTGAATAAAATTCTCACTTTCCGTTCAGAAATCTGTCATGGCCTTGCCCCCCGATAGATGGCGCCACAAATGATTTTCTATTTAATACATTATTTTCCTCCTTGGAGAGAGCATTGCTTGTCTAGTGGTTAGCATATGAATCTCGTGTTCCAGAGGTCTAGGGTTCGATTCCCGGTTAAAGTGAATTAGATTGAGCTCATGAATCACGTTCATCAAAAGTTGTTAAATTAGAAATTAATTAAACAAGTTATTAAAAAAATAACATATATTAAGTAATTGTACCAAATGACGTCATCCGAAAATACCCCTCCTGAAAGTTTTCTTCCCACTGTTAATTTTTTTTCCTCCTGCTTGTCCCTATATCATAGTTATTACTTTTCATCGTATTTTCATCCTAAATTCATCGCCTCGGAACAGCACTGCTCGTATATTACTCCAAATCTCATCGTATTTTCATCCTAAATTCATCGCCTTGGAACAGCACTGCTCGTATATTACTCCAAATCTCATCGTATTTTCATCCAAAATTCATCGCCTCGAAACAGCACTTCTCGTATATTACTCCAAATCTCATCGTATTTTCATCCAAAATTCATCGCCTCGGAAAATCACTGCTCGTATATTGCTCCAAATCTTATCGGTATAGGGAGCAAAATTCATCTGATACCGATGATCGGATTCTACTATTGCCGATGAGACATATTGGAGCAATTTCCGATGAAAACTCATTGGAATCCGATCATCGGCCGATCATCGACCGATCAAAGTTTGATCGGATTTCGATGAATGGCCGATGATCGGCCGATGAGTTGATGCTACTCGGGTAACCTCCTATAGTCTCCAACTGGTCGAATACCCCCTAAAGCCTTTGAAACAACATGAAGGGGTGATGACCAAGGAGATTTTGATGGCCGGCAGATGCCTTGATTAACCATAAGCTGAAACTCCTTTTTCACTGCCTCATGTAATTCTGGATTAAGTCTCCTAGGTTTGCTATGTATTGGCGGACCGGTAGTTTCAATATAATGTACCGTATCATGTTTAACCAACTTTGCCCCGGGGGCCAATTTCGTGAGTTCTGGAAATTCTGCTAGGATACGGTGATACATTGAATCGTTTGAAATAAGTTTTACTGAAAAATAGTTAGCTGATTTGTAAATTATACCTGCTTGCGTATAGTGCGAGCTTATTTTCATCACGTCCGGGTCACCAGTTTGTAGCACTCCGAATATAAAATAACAGTGTAAAAATAAAACATTTTATTCAAACATTCTAAATTGCTAAACACTGATAAAAGGTTAAAACTGAAACTTGTAAAATCTAAAAGCGAGTCACAGCTTCACAATTTCATCGCAGCTGATAACTATCACATCTCGGCCAGGTCTCTTGGAAATCGTTTTTCACCCGTGTTTAAACTTGGGTTTGCCTTATTTTCCCCGTCGCCAACTGGCGGCCGAATGGTAGCAGTTCGCTGGACTTGGCTTCTTCTCGCTGCGTCCGGCGGTTGGTCGCTGCAAGTTTAAATTTTTGAATCAAACACTTTCTATGACTTCCTCTAAGTCATTTTTAGATATTTAATTTTATTTACTTATTTGCAACTGTAAAATTTAAAGGTAAAATTGAAAGTTATATTTAAAAAAATACAAATATATGGGGATACTGGAGATACTTGATCCCTGGGGATACATGATCCCACAGCCAAAAATGTACCACAATCAGTAAGTAGAGATTTGAAACCTGACAACAATGTTAAAGTTGTACATAAAAACTGGGAGCACTGTTTTTTTTTTTTTTAGGTCAAGAAATGATTGTCTGAATCTGTCAATGAAAACTTTTTTTTAGGAAAGCATTCTGAAGTTTACATTATCCGATATATACCATTTTTAAAAAAATACCAAAGTGTAATGTTAAAGTATAGACAGTCTTTAATAATTGAGACATATTTTTAGTAAATTGCCACTGATTGTGGCAATGGAAGAGGTATGTTTATAAAATTCGCATATTAGGAATACTTGATCTCTTCGTTTAGAGGGATACATGATTCCAGGGATCAAGTATCCATATGACAATATAAACACAATGAAAACAGTATAACTGTTGTTTACTTATAGGCCAGTGCCAATAATGCTTGAGGCCAAAAAAATTTAGAACAGGATAAAACCAGTTCGAAAGGCAAGAAATCTAATAACATTAATAGGAAAAATAAATTACGGGCGAGCTGAGTTCGGGAAGGGGGGTGTAGGGGGGTTTAAGGGGGGGGAAAAGGTTTATCACGATTTCCGGAAAAACTAAGAGTCCAATCGAAAAAAACTAAATTGCAAAGTTGTTGGTAATAAAAAGATCTACAACTTTTTCATTTGCACTTTTTTTCTATAACCTCAAAATATATGCGAAATATTCAAAAAATCGACTTTTTGGTTTTTTATTTTTATCTCCCACAAAAAAATTTTTTTTTTTTCACTAAATTTAGTGAAAAGTTACCTTATTATGTCCCAAATACACTGTAATTTTTTGGATTTAAAATATTTATTTTTTCTCCTTATTTTGGTTCAGTAGTAAAAAAGCATCAGAATTTTCAATCAAAAATTCTCACGTCAAAATATCTGATTTTTTTTAAAAATCGGAGCAAGTTTTTTTCGTTGGAATCTCTACTTTTTGATGGTATAAAAAACAATATACAATACTATGGAAACTTTTTGCAAAAAATGAAGAAAATCAAAAAAACTCGAATTTGAAAATAAAAAAATCATCACTATGTAAAATTTTAAGTTATTTATTAAATTAACAGCAAATACAATAATTAACAGCAAACACAATTGGAAAACTGAATTTTTTTCATAATATTCAAGGTTACACAGTTCAAAATTGCGGAAATTACTCATTTATCCCATCCTACAGTGTAGCTTGCTATTCGTAACTCCAAAAAACTATAGGGGGCACTGCAGTCACCGTCTAATGATGGATGAGAAGGGTATAAAACAAATGCATGCTGTAGCTTGATTTTTAATTATTTGAATATAATTTTATTTTCAGTTTGTGACAATGTCACATAGAAAATTTCATTTTTCGAGTAATTAAAGTGTACATTTTAATAAGGAGCTTAAAATTTTTACATAGTTATGACTTTGTTTTTTTTTTTTTTTTCAAATTCGAGTTTTTTGATTTTTTTCATTTTTTGCGAAAAATTTCTATAGTATTGTATATTGTTTGTTATACCATCAAAAAGTAGAGATTCCAACGAAAAAAACTTGCTCCGATTTTTAAAAAAAATCAGATATTTTGACGTGAGAATTTTTGATTGAAAATTCTGATGATTTTTTACTACTGAATCAAAATAAGGAGAAAAAATAAATATTTTAAATCCAAAAAATTACAGTGTATTTGGGACATAATAAGGTAACTTTTCATTAAATTTAGTGAAAAAAAAATTTTTTTTTGTGGGAGATAAAAATAAAAAACCAAAAAGTCGGTTTTTTGAATTTTTCGCATATATTTTGAGGTTATAGAAAAAAAGTGCAAATACAAAAGTTGTAGATCTTTTTATTACCAACAACTTTGCAATTTTGTTTTTTTCGATAGGACTCTTAGTTTTTCCGGCAATCGTGATAAACCGTTCCCCCCCCCTAAACCCCCCTACACCCCCCTTCCCGAACTCAGCTCGCCCGTAATTTATTTTTCCTATTAATGTTATTAGATTTTCTTACCTTTCTAACTGGTTTTATCCTGTTCTAAATTTTTTCGACTTTTTACCATTTTCAAAGCTATTGGCACTGGTCTATTAGTTGACACAAACTTTAAACATTCAAAACCATGTTCACATAATAAAATTTATCATAGTATGAGTGATAGATGTAAACAATCACTGCAGTAAATATGCTAAACAATTAAAATATCAAGTTCGCACTTGTAACCCACATAACACCTCAAACATCTAACATAAACTAACTCTACTGATGATTTATGTTCTGAATGGCCAAATGAGCTTAAACAAGTTGAAATAGGTGTCAAATCCTTGTTTGAATTTAAAAAAGTGATTTTGCTACAGTTAGATTTACAACAAAAAAGTGAGTTGCCCATTATGTAGACAAATTAGCACATTAAATGCGAAGTTGGATTTCTAGATTTTGAAAGTTTCCTAAACCGAAAAGGTAATATGCTTAATCAATCTATTTTTCATTAAAAATTGACAAAAGTTTAGTAAATGAGAATGAATGTGTTAAGTTGCTTACATCCAGTTGGGTTGCGGAACTTTAAGAACTACAAGAAACAAATTATTTGCATTTGACTTTTCAGGTTTTAAAACATATGCTTGGTTTTCTTTTCCGTTTTATAAGTATACTGATACTTACATTTTTCATTTTTCTAAAATTATTCAATTGATAAAACTCATAGTTTTATTATTGCAAGACAAGAAGCAAATAAGTTGATTTTTGTGCTTGTCATCCTAATTTTTTTATTTGTTGTAAATTTAGCTTCATTACGCTACTTTAAAAAAATTGTTAGTTTTATTCATAAAATATATTGCTCACAACTGTATTGGAGAGTAACTAGCTGATCAAAAGCATAAGTTCATTAAGTTGTGTACATTTTTTTACATATACCCTAATGGAATTTAAAACAATGTTATTTTGTATTTACATTATTATAATCTAATAAAGAAAATTAGAAATAGTGATTTTTTAGAAACATTATGTAGAAAACTAAAAGTTGTAAATAAATTGCTGATCTATTGAAATGTCTATGTATTTTCTCAGTGGGATCAAGTATCCCCCATGAAGGGATCATGTATTCCTTGGTGTGGGGATACATGATCCCTTTATGAAATAATTGAAAAATATTATTTTACCAAAACTATGTTTAATATCAACTAAAAAAAATACTGTCATATGGGGGGGGGGGGTTACCTTTGTTCACGTACGTAAAAAAAAAAAACTGATAATTAAAAAAACAACAAAATTGAAAACCAAAGTGGGGATCAAGTATTCCCAGTCTCCCCTATATATATATATATATATATATATATATATATATATATATATATATATATATATATACACTCTATAACAAAAAAATCGACGCACCAAGGAGTGATCCCATTGAGACGAAAATTGGTTAATAGGAACACAATGCATAGAATAGTAAATGATTAAATTCTCAGAACAATTGAATAATTTATGTCAGAGTTACAGTAACAAGTTCAATAAGGTATTGACCCGCCTCTAGCCTGGATACAAGCTGAAGCACGGCGTGGAAAATACAATTAAAGCTCCCGAAGGGTGTCCTGCAGTATTTCTGGCAAATTTGGCTCCAAATGTCGGATGAGGTTATCAACATTCCTTGCTAGATGCAATCGCCATCCCATCATATCCCAGACATGCTCAATGGAAGAGAGATTTGGCGATCTGGCAGGCCACTGAAGAGTTTGACAAGCTTGCAGACAGTTCATAGCAACATGTGCCGTATGTTATCTGGCATTGTCCTGCTGAAAACCAGCTGAGGGTACTGCAAAAGGAACAGCAGCAAAACAGGTCTTAGGATGTCGTCAACGTACCACTGTGCAGTAAGTGTACTTCTAATTACGACCAAAGGGGTTATCAAAGGAAATGGCACCCCAGATTATAATGCCTTCTTGAGGGCCAGCGTGGCGTGCAAAAATGAAACCAGGATCCCCCCTCTGCCCTGGGTGTCTCCAAACATGTCTTTGATGATCATCATGACACAGTTGGAAGCGGGATTCGTCGCTAAAGACTATACGTCCCCAGTCGGCACCATTCCAACCTGATCGAGCCATGCACCACTATAATCTGGCTTGGCGGTGTGTAGGAATCAGTGGCAGGTGGCATTACGGTCGGCACAAGCATAGATTTCCTTGTCTCAACTGTCTTTAAATGGTCATAATGCACACTGGTGTGTGGGTTGAACGTCTGATGGTTCATAGAGATGAAGAAAGGGCTGTGACAGCTGATTGGACAATCACTCTGTCATCACGATCTGTTGTGACCCTAGGTCGACCGCTACCATCCTGATGCTGAACTCTGCCATTTTCCCCCCATCCTTGCCAGCATCTTCGAATCGCCATATCGCTTCGTCTCAAATGATGAGCGATTCTCCAATTTGATCAACCGTCCTCTTTCAATCCAATGATACGACCTCTTTTAAACTCTGACAGTTGCTCGTAATGAGCACGAACCATGCGGTGAGACATTTTTAAGTTGTTGAAAGGTAATCTGAGTGGCAATCAAATCGAAAGTTTTAACAACTGTTGAAGAACTGCTCTTTATATACATCTGCTGGATGCGCAGTTTCGATGCGCTGGTGATTAAACTATTCATTCATTGGACACCAAATTTTAATCATTTGCATATCTGGTCAAAACACTCATGCATACAAAATTTCAAAGCAAATGGTTGATTGCTTCTTGGTGCATCAATTTTTTTGTTATAGAGTGTTGTGTGTGTATATATATATATATATATATATATATATATATATATATATATATATATATATCGAAAACATATTAAAGAGGAAAAAATTAGAATACCCTAAACCACAAGCCCAAAGATACGCACAGCAGCCAAAAAAATAAGTTAGGTAAATATAAACATCAATAAAACAATAAGCAGACAAGGTTACAACATAGATAAATGACATTCATGAAGCCAGAACTCTTCATAGCCTTGGCTTCTAATGTCCAAGACCAAAAAAAACCCCAATGCTTAGTTTTAGGTCTTAGGTCTAAAAATCTGCATTCATTTTTCACATGTGGTGCTTTTAGCCCAATGTACTTCTGAATGCTAGCTTTTTCGGAACAAGACATCCTACTTTTAGTTTTAGTATAATTTTTTGGTCTTTTGACCATCAGGGATGAGATTTTGCCGGAATTCCGGCTTTTTCTGTTGACTTTTAGAACATTTCCTCCTTTTTTTTGTCTCTTTCAAGCCTCATTTTTCTCAAAAATCGAAAAAAAAAAAAAAAAAAAAACGATTTTTTCAAATTTTCGGTCCCCGATTTCTTATTTTTTCTATTTTCTCCCTCGAATCTTCCTCCTCCGCGATATCTGCCAAAAACGTATGTTTTGGAATCATGCCAACGATGTCAAACACGTGCTGCGTCGAAATATGCATGCCTCGTTTAAGATTTCAATCTTTTTGCATCCTGCAAGTATTTCAATTATTTTTAATTGTGGGTGGTTTTTCACTATATGATACCTTATATCTGCTTATTTTATTCATTATTTCAATAATATTTTTATTTCTTTATTAACCTCTATTTTGGAAAAAATGCAAAAGTCAATAAAAAAATGTGGCATAACACCCATAGTCTCGAATTTTATTGAAACTTGGCATGGTTACTTTTTTTGTGTGTAAAGAAAGTGCAAAAAATATTTTTGGTGAATCTCAAACCGTTTAGGCTTAACAACCTGTTAAAAGTTTTGAGATTTCATGATTAAATGAGGCGGCTGCAAGTTGTTCTTTTGATTCAGAAATCGTATTAGGAAGTTTTTAAAGACAAATTTTGGGTTCCAATGCAAGGAAAAAGATAACCAATCGTTTATATACATATATATATATATATATATATATATATATATATATATATATATTTATTTTCTATTCTTACTATGAAAAGTATGTTCTACCACATAAATAAATTTTAGATTTTTCTCTCCGGTGTAAATTTTTACTTTACAAACAAACCTAATTTTGAAATTTATTTTTTCACTTGTTTAGCACTATAAACTCAAATGTTTTTAATGAAAAAAATGAATTTTTTTCTAAAAAATATGAAAAGTTGACAATATTATGTGATGCAGCCAAGATTGACCTAGGACTCTCCCAACCCTTTGTTCAATCAGGGGTTAGAAATTGCCTTTTTTTCAAAATATAGATTTATTTATTAATAAACACTCTTACAAAAAATGGTACAATGCAACAAACTGTACAAAATTATTACTTATACTTAAACTAGAGGACCCGACAGACGCTGTTCTGTTTAAAATTTGTAAATTGAAAAGTTAAAAAATTTCAATAAACTATTAAATGTTTGAACCTCTTTCTTGAAAAAATAAGTAAAAAGAAAATGTTTTATGCTGCTTGATGTCAGAATGCGTATATGTATTATAATTTGATTTATCTAATGCCCACTGAGCAGTTGTTTTATTAACTATTTTTTCTCCCGTACTTGATGGTTTGTTCCTTCAGCTATACTCAAAGGATAAAAAGCGTCCTTAGATATTAAGTGTAAAAAACTAACTACCCATCTAGAACAAACGGGAAATCCCACTGCAACATTCGTCTTTAAATTCCATCATCTTTTCCTTTAATAATGTACTGATTAGTTACATAATCCTTTAAGTATTCTTGACATTAGTGCCAAAACTCAGATGGATTTCAGCCAAGAAACAAATGTTGCTAGGTACGCTACTTTCTAATCATTTTGTTAGGAAAACCTAAAGCACCGATCTGGTCACATGGTTCAACTATGACGACAGAACACACGTTTTGCGTGAACCTTCCAGTACTTTACTTTAAAATATATCTCGGGACCAAAAATCGTTGCTTTTAGGAAATGAAGGCTTCACTCTCTCTCTACGTTTTATCTATTCTCGATTGACATATCACAGTATCAAACTTCATTACAAAAAGCAGAGCTGGCTTTCTTATTGTCCTTTGGCAACGGGTTAAATATTTATTTCAGTTCTCGCTCAACAATAGGTTAAAATAAATATTAATCATTTGGGAGATATAACCATCCAATGTTTAAATTAATTAATTAATTAACAAAAACGTTTCCGATTCAATCCATCGCACTTCAAAACCATACTTGCCACAACTTAATTACACACAAAAAATTTGATCAAAATCGGCCCAGCCGTTCAAAAGCCTTATGGTGACAAACGTCCGCACAGAAGATTTTTATATATTAAGATGCCCATTACCTTTAAAACTTAAATTAACCTTTTTTTATTGAATTTTTGAATATTATGGCTTCGATGTTCTATTTTGATGCGGTTTTGGATATCATCCCTTTTAGGAATTTTTTTTGCATTTCCTCCTTTTTGCTCTCTGACCACTCTCATCCCTGGACCATAGGATAAAGTTTTCACTGCTGAAGAGTTCTGGCTTCATCTTTGTCATTTATCTATGTTGTAACCTCTGCTGCTAATTGTTTTATTGATGTTTATATATATATATATATATATATATATATATATATATATATATATATATATATATATATAAAATAAAAGTGAAAAAATATTGAAAAGGCCACACCAAAAGCCCATAGATGCGCAACACAGCAGAACCAAAAAGCCAAGTAAATATATAACAAGTTTTAAACAATTTATGGGAAATATAATGATGAGAAAAATTAAAAATACAAGCAGCAATTTAATAGGAAAAGACAAAGGATGAATCCAGAGCTCATCAGCCATGGAGGATTCAATAAATATGGTCAAAAGACCAAAAAATTTAACTGTGAACTAAAAGAGAGTGTTTGAGCTCCAGTATATGCAATACAGAGTAACTTTGGGCAAAACACACCACATGTTAAACTATAAACAATAAACAAGAACTTAAACCTAAAATTAAAATTAAAATCAGGGGATTTTGCCTCGACTAATTAGGAAAAACAAGTTCCTATAATTAGCCATCCACGGGACAGTACCTTCCAATAACTTAAATCATCTTACCTTAAGATCCGAATCAAGATTCAATCCAATTATCAACTTTGGATAATTGAATCGAATCTTGATTTGCTGATTAATGGATTGAATTTGTTTCTCCTCGGATCTTAAGGTAAGTGAATTTAAGTTATTGGCAGGTACTGTCCCGTGGATGGCTAATTATCGGAACTTATTTTTCTTAATTAGTCAAGGCGAAACCCCCTGCTTTTAATTTTAATTTTAGGTTTAATTTCTTGTTTATTGTTTATAGTTTAACATTGTGGTGCGTTTTGCCCAATGTTACTCTGTATTGCATATACTGGAGCTTAAACACTCTCTTTTAGTTCGTAGATAAATTTTTTGGTCTTTTGACCATTTTTATTGAATCCTCCATGGCTGATGAGCTCTGGATTCATCATTTGTCTGTTCCTATTAAATTGCTGCTTGTATTTTTCCTTTTTCTCATCATTATATTTCGTATAAATTGTTTAAAACTTGTTATTTGGCTTATATACTTTAACATTATCAACTAAAGCTCTGAAGACCAAAATTTATGGAAACATTTTCTTTAATGTCCATTGTTTCACCTTTAGTAAGCACTGAGTTTGTTACTGGTGTCAACATGAAATGTTATACTCAGTGTCCAGCTAAGATGCAAAAAAAAAAAAACTCTAAAGCAACGTTGTGTTTGGCAAGGATATTTTGAAACACAATTTTAATCATATTTTTACTTGATTATAATCATTTTAACTTTATTCAACTAATACTTTTGTTTATAAGTGCAAAAATTCTTATTTTAGATTAAAAACAAAAATTTTAAACTTATTTCTCATAAGTGTATATGCATGGGGTTCTGCTGTTGAAGTAATTTCATATATATTCTCAGGTAAAAAGCGGGCACCAAAAAAACCTGTAGATGACTCAGCGCTAAAAGGTGTGAAGCAAAGAGTGTCAAACATATTAAAAACATCACCAGTACCAAAAGTATCTGGATCAGATTTGCATAAAACAAAACATGATGTACCTCTGGCGGAAAAGTCAGACTTTGCAACTGCTGAAGCATTTAATGATTCATATAATGAGAAAAAGAAAATTGATGCCAACAAGCCCATTTTAGAACATGATAAATTTTTTCAGCATGGGATGCTTTCCTACTCAGAAAAAAATGCAAAAAAAGAAAAAACAGAAATCCTCACTTCTGCTGGTTCTCCACCTCTCAGTATTAAGACCAAGTCAACTGCTGAGGAGGCATTAAGCAATAAAATTCAATGTGAGTTCAACATAGAATTAGAAACATCTTCAACAAAGCCAAAAAAACCTGTTGATTGTCAATCCACCAGTCTTGTGACTCAGGTTGCATCTCATGAAGACACAACTGCTTCTGCTGAAACACCAGCATTTGATTTAATTTTGGCAAAAATAGGAACTCATTTAATGCATTTATACAATAGTAGAAAGACAAACAACTCAGTTGGCATTCAAGTAGATGATCCGAACGAACTGAATATTTGTGATACCTGTCATAAAAGGAAATATTCTGAATACTGTCATTGTGAATGTACAAAAAATGTTAAACACATTTTATTGCCGATGCATGAAGAATCACCTCCATCTGTTGAAGGACCATCGTATGTTGAAAGACCTTCATCTGTTGAAAGACCATCTTCTGTTGAAAGACTATCATCTGTTAAAAGACCACCTCCTGTTAAAAGACCACCACTTGTTAAAAAACCACCATCTGTTGAAGAACCAACATCTGTTGAAGGATCACCATCTGTTGAAAGACAACCATCTGTTGAAGGACCATCATCTGCTGAAGGAGCATCATCTGCTGAAGGAGCATCAAATGTAGCCTTTACTGTTCCACAAGCTAAGTGTAGCTGTTTTCAAAGTCATACTTTATACGTAAGTTTATCATTTTTATCTCTTAATACCATAGAGATCTTAAGAGTATTAGATGTTATTTCTTCATATTTTTCTCCAGTATGTTTTTTGAAATACGAAAAGCCATCTTCATTTGTCAACTTTTGTGTTTGTTACACTGAATTTACCATAGTTTAGCTTTGTAAAAGTATGCTTTGTAAAGAAATATAAGATAGATATGTGAGCTTAGCTACACTCTCAGATTTTTTTTTTTTTTAATCACTGACAGCTGAAATGCTGAAAGTTATTTCTGTTACAACAGATAAAACTGGTGCACTTAAAACGTAAGAAACCCTTTTAACATTTGTTCCAAGCAAACTTCATCATAATTGTAAACTCAGGTGCTGCAATTTTTCCCCTTGATCTTATTATGAACAACTCTTAAATGTCTTCAACTGATCAATGCCTAATTTCGCATGCCGTTGTCCTTCATGAATAAAATCCAAACCATGTAGTAGTTTTGCATGGTTCAGACTAGATCCTTGCATCATAGGATTAAAAACCTCTACTGCAAGATAAATTAGACCGATACAATTATTTTTCTTCTTGTAAGGTTACACAGAATTTCTTTCTCTGCAGAATTTTGTATAGAAAAACATTGGAGATTGTTCTGATGTTACATTTTCCAAGCTGTTAAATCATAATTTTGAGTTATCAAAGTATAGGACGTCAATTTAGTCTAACTTTAAATTCCGTTGCCAGCATGTCATTCTTGGTGTCAATTCTAGTTCCCTTCTGTGAGTTAAGATAGCTTTTAAGTGAAGTGTCATTGTGCTCTCTTTGTTGATGTAGTCTGCATCTTAAATTAGTCCTTTATATGTTTTTTAGTTCATTTTAAGCATCCTACTATTTAAATTTTATTGGAAAAGATTGCATAAAAAGCCTGATTATAATTGCTGTTTTTTTTTTTTTCATTTAGACATTTGCAAATAAAGAAGTAATATCTATCCCAGAACATTATACAAGTGATATGCTTTCTTGTGTGATGTATATGTATTTGAGCAAAGTTTGTTTTTATTTAACAAATTTAGTACCTCAGCTTTTTTTTTTAAAGTTTTGCATGGTAGATAAAATTTAACTTTTTGTAATCTCGCATAACCAGCTTTTTTTCAATCCTATGTGTTAAAAGCATGCAAGCTACACCATTTTAAGTTTTATCTCCAAAATTTTTGAATTCTTAACTGTATCTTCTCAGTGTACTTCAGTGACTTAAAGCATCAATTTTAAGTACTTGTTGTTTGTTGTATTCCTAGGATTCATTTGTAAAAACATTTTTAGTTACAAACATGTTACCAAACATGTTTAGAATCAGAGAGATAAAAAAAAGTACATAAAATCTTATTGCAAATTTCTCCTTCTATTATTTAGTAGTAGCTAAGAGCTTGTCATTTGTGTGCAGATGTTGGACAGAAAAATTGTTGGCACTATATAATTATTTTACCACTCGCAATTCTTTTAGGAATCCTTGACTATGCATCGCCCATTGTTCTTAAAACGATGTGCATTGCGACAAACGAAGATAAAAACAAGTGTGACACATTCTTCTGTGCCTTCTACTATTTCTGTAAAAAGCCCCCGATCCATTTTAAGTAAGTGCAAATATTTATTTTTTAAAAGAGATTAGATTGTTTCTAATAAAAGAGCGACAGTAATAAGAAAATAGCAAACCAAACAGGTTATATCTAAAGGAAAAGCTCCTTTGCAGTTTAGTGCTGTTCAACACCAATATTGAACGAATGAGGAGTTTACTTTCAAAACAGATTATATACAGTTTTATACCTTTTTGGCAAAACGAAAAAAAAGTTTTACGCTTAAACACTAACGGTTAGAATTTCAAATTTCTCACAATGTTTTGGTAGAATAACAAGTGACTATTGGCATAGGTTTAGTAATTTTTCCTCAATTTTACCAGACCTAAATTGCTAATTTTATTTTGAATATATTCCGTTTTGGTGTAAAACAGATATCATCCCTTTTGCAAAAAAAAAAAAAAACATGCATTTTCTTTAGAAATAAACTTCATTAGATTGAAACAAAATATTCAACATTTCTTAATATTATTTATTTTTTTACTCTACTTTATTCCTTCCTATTTACTTTATTCTTTTCGTTGAACATTTCAAAAAAAATATATATATCTATATATGTATAAATAAATAAATAAAGGACCTTTGATCCAATCATGTATGAACAATAAAACCACCCAACCCAATTCAAATAACAGTGTTTTATATACAGGGTTCGTACAGGTCATGGAAATCCTGGAAAGTCATGAAAAAAAAAAAACAAATTCCAGGCCTGGAAAAGTCATGGAAAATTAATATTTTCATTATAAGTCATGGAAATATAAGTTAAGTCATGGAAAAATGTCTTGGGCATAAATAAAGAACAGTAGATAAATAAAATTTTGAGTGATTCAACCGTATTGCACATAAAAGCTATTAATACTCGAAAATTGAACAATCTCAGAAACGAATCTGAGTTTAGGAATCCTATTGCATCATCCGCTTCTGTAACACTCGCCCGCCTTTTTTTGTATGTGATTTTACTGCTGAAACATCCCTAATTTTGAATTCACCATTATTTTTAGAACTTATATGTTATATTCTGTTGTAGTGGGCTTAGCATGTTCTTGATTTCACCACACCCACTCGAAAAGTAATTTAATTGCATCCGAGTTTATTTCAACCACTTGTAATTGTCAGAGTTTATCTTAATTTGTTGAAAGCTTTAGAAAATGAAGACTTGAGTCAGGCGATAGAACATACAAATAGGGGAATTCTAATAGTCAAACAGTAGTGCCCAACGTGCATCTCGCAAAATTGATCCATGTGGCCAGCTGCAATATCTGGTTTAGAAAAATGAATTTACTGATAAACATGACTTAACTTCAATGAATGAAAATACTGTCAAATTACATGGATGATTAGAAGCACTGTTGAGACCAAATGGCAATTTTTTTTTGAAGTAAATTTACGATCCGAAACTTAGTAATAACTCATTTCACTTTTGTCCCATTCATTACTATTTTGCCCTATATATTAAATAATTATTAGACATTTAAACATCAGCATATTGCATTCACTATATTTTTACTTAACTGAAGTTTATATGATAAAGACAAAGAAGAATAGTTTACTAGTTTCTGCAGTGTGCACTGATATTTTTTTAGCCAAGTAGGTGCTTTGATGAGGTAGTGGCATTCATGTAAAAGTCTTGCAAATGTCCACTTCCGAAAATTGGCAAGTTTGACATTAAATAGTACCATTCTCTTCGTTTAAAAAGGTCATGAAAATTTTTATGAAGTCATGAGAAAGTCTTGGAAAAGTCATGGAATTTTTTCATCTGAATTGAGTATGAACCCTGTATATAGGTATTAATAGATCACAATTTTTATCACAATTTAATCATTAATTAATCACAATTCATTAACATTATTAATATTAATTTAGTAATCACAATTTGAGGTCATACTTACCTTACTGATAACAGGCTTTCACAAGGCGCAAGGTGCTGCAATCTCTCAGGCAGGTATCACAGTTGATTGGAAATGCTCAGCTTGCTCCGCAATTTTATTTGTGAGCTACTTTTGAGTTGGAAGTGGCAAATTCAAATTCGGATATATGCTGTTTTTATATGAAAGTGAATGAGTGGGTACTGGCAAATAAGGGATACGTTTCACTTTGCTGAAAAAGACCTGGCGAGAAATAAGGGGATGGATATGCACCATTTTGGTGGTAGAACCAATGTTTACGCATTTTTTAACAGATGTAAACCACTTCGAGAAGAAAGAAATTCATTGGTAGATAGGGTTTATATTAGAGATTCTAAAAACGAAAAAAAAAATTGTTTTTTCCAAAAGGTGATATAATCTGTTTTGAAAGTAAACTCCTCAAATATGATTAATGGGTCATTCCATGCGAAATGAGCAAATCAGTTGTGGCTGACATGTCACAGATTTCAACAAAAGTTTTTATTTACGTAAACCATGCATATCTATGAGGAAATGCAAAGTATGGAAGGTTAAAAACTGTTTGTTGCTTTGTTATTGAAATTAAAAGTTGATGCTTGCGCTAAGCCTAAATTTTCTGAGTTCATTCCTGACAGTTTGTGGCTCAATAACTCCATAAGTTATAAACGTACACTTAAAAAATAAATATCTCCACATTCTATGAACAAATCTCTATTGGGAAAGAGCAAAGTAAAATTTATTTGGATCTTTTTTTGAATCTGAGATAGTAACAAATATTGAAATTTTGCCAATTTACTTCAGATTTCAAATCACTCCTCTAGCTCTTTTAATGAAAAAATAACAGTAAAAATGATTCAGGTTGAAAAACTATCTATGACTAACTATCTGCTCTAATTTAGTAATTGTTTATGAATTTCTTGATGACGAAATAGTACTTTAAAAAATCAAAAATTTCATTTTTTTCCTCTATTTCACATGTTTTTTTGAAGATGAGGGAATACTCTAAATTTACTCAAGTTTTTTTACGTAACATATTAAAGTGTCTTTTAGATGCTACTAAATTTTAATCATTGGTATCAGTATATTTTTGTTACTAGAGTAACTTGAACTAAGGTAAAATTTCATTAGTTACTTCTTTTTATTGTAAGTTTAGAAAAAATAATCATTTCTTTCGTGCGTCATTTTCTCAAAAGCATCTTTATGAAGTACTTGCTAAAATGTACATTTTTTAAAAATCGAAATAAATGTTAGATATACTTGCTTTTGTATCATTTATCTGGTTTTTTGAATTCTCGTAATTTCACATAAGGGTCAATCCATACAGGTTCCATACACTACAAACTACTCATTTATGTCCAAATATTTCTAAGTTATAAAATTACAATATGTTTTTTCAGTATAATGTATTATATAGAGCACAATATACGTAATTTAAGAAGGTGCAATGAAGTTTTCACACTTTTTATTTCTGTTTTAGTGTGTGAGTTGACTAGCAAAATTGCTCAATTTCAAAGACCTGTATCTTTTTTACAAACCAAATACAAAAAACAATGTGTATAACATGTATAGTACTTGAATGGAATATTCAATTGACCAAGAAATTTTATTTTTAATTCCATCCCCTTTTGGTTTACAGGGGTCTTAAAATGTCATTTTTGTCATTTTTCCGATTTTTGAGGGGCTGTAATCTATAAAGGGTGCACAAACACACAGTAACAGTTACATATCCTTTTTAGCATGGTTCCAGTGATTAGTTTTTGCCGTATTTCATTTTGTGTTTCCGTCCCCTACGCGAGTTATCCCCCTTTGAAATGAGTAAAATTTTTACAATTGATATTGAACTTTATTACTAAAATTTATTATTGAACTTGTCGTTATTTTAATTATTAACTTACAGCTACGTAACTCAGCATGTAAGACTATCAATTTATGCACTTTAACATCAAAGCATTAAATTTTCTGTCATAAATGCAATTCAAATAGATTTTGGCCAAAATGCAAAGGTCTAAAAGTCCCATTTTTGACTACGAAAACCACTTTTGATGACCTCTAAAAAAATTAAAGGTCCAGTTGAGAGAAAAAATAAAAGTGGTTTTAAACATCTTTCATATCCAGCTTTTAGGGACATGATTTTCAAAAAAATTAAAAATGGTCGAGTGCACCCATCCGTCGAACCTGTATGGATTGACCCATAAAACACAAAGAAAATGCTATTTTTCTGAATTTCATTTTACGTTTGGAAATCAAAAACCAATTTCGAGTTTCTTCAAGCAAATACTAGAAACACAGCTTTATATTCTCGTAAAATTTTAAAGTTGTCTGAATTTTCCCTCATTTGAATTTTTGTGTCTATGTGAAGGGGAAAATCATCATTTTACAAAATGTCACCAAGTTTAAAACTGATTTTGAAGACAAAGGAGTTAAAATACAACTTCAAAAGTAATGTATTTCCTTTATGATACTTAGCACATTATTGGGTATTAATTTCATCAAAGCTAATGCATTCCTTAAAGATTGAGATTAAAAAATAAAATGCTTAATTATGGGAAAATTGAAATATTTTCAGTTTATGAAATTCGGTTAAAAATTAACTATAATAACTTTGAAAATTTTACTGACATCAGATTAATTACCCTACTCCATACATATAACTTTTATGTTTTCATTAAATAGTCAATAAGATACAAGCCTTCAAAAATGCAACATTTAGCATTTATGAGAATGCTGTTTAATTTGACAAATTTTCAATCGCATGTAACTATTCAAATAAAAAATTTTAAGCAAAAATATTTTAGAAATTTTTATATAGGCATAAAAGGAACCTGTATACGAAATTTCATAAAAATCTGTTACTTTGCGGCCACCACTTTTTTGCGAATTTTGCTCATTTCCTATGGAATGAAATAATCTAATATTGTATCAGTGTTTCTTATGGTATTATTATTGCTAAATTGATGCTGCACTATCAATGTAGCAAAATATACTAGCTCTCATGCTGCATGAGCACCTAAAATTTAGATGCACATCTAAATTATTTGAATTTAGAGCAATTCAACTGTGAGGAAATTTTTGTAGCATCAATTATTTTTTGCATAACTACAAAAAATATGGAGAAGCTTGAATAACGCCCTATTTAATTCAGTTGAAATTGTATTACTCATTTAATATTGATTTGATTGCTCAGAAATTGAAAGTTCTGGTACTATTTTCAACTATAGAGGATCATCTTCATTCTGTTTTAAGAATATATGTTGAAAGTTTAGCACCGAATATTGAGAAATCGGTTTCTGAAAACTGATGCAAGCTTCACATTGAAGAAATAAGCACCAAATATGTATCAACTATTGGTTTGTCATTTATTTTCCATTTTCATGTTAGTGTATTTAATATATGAAATTCTTGTGAAAATCTGACCAACAGTATCAATTATATCAAATAATTTTTCTTAAGTACAAAATTAGCTCAAGAACGTTAAACAGAATGCATGAAAAGCTTTAGTAAAAAATCTTCATATAACAGTCTGAAGTTCCCAAAAGCCCAAACATGAGCAAAAAATTTGAAGAAAAATAAAATTAAAATTTTTCCCCCCATTGCTTGAAGAGATGCCTATTAGCTCAGTCAACTCTTGATAACTCAACGTCCTAAGGGATCTGCAAAAAACCTCCAAGTAATCAGTAGTTTGAGTTACAGGCAGTTCCTTTCCTAGCCTTCTAAAAAATAATTTTAATTTTCTTTTTCAGGAATAGTGCATAAGGGATAGACTATAACAGTTATAGTTTGGATAAAGCACAGCGATCAAGTATAAAATTAATTATTAGCTCTTCATAAAAATATCCTTACAGGGGATATGTTTTTGCCAAGATATTTCAAAAAAGGAATTTGTGTTTATTGCTTAAATTTTTTTATCATATCTCAAAACATCAGTAAACTTGCATGCATTCGGTCTTGATTCTTTTCTCTTGATTTAAGCTTATATTGCTTTTAAACTTTTTTTGGTACTAAAAGCTGATTATTTGAGTCATGCAGAAAATTAAAGCTACTTTTTTCGTTATTTGCCAAAATTTGAAGTTCCTCAAAGACTAGCCAGCAATAAAATTTTAGGTTGTCACCATGGCGAAAAGGAGCCCAATTGGCTACTTCTCATGTAATCTTGCAACAATGTGTGCATTAAGGAACAGTATCATTAATAAATTTTCCCCCTCACACAAGTTGATAAGGAAAGCAATGTGTTAAGAGGGGAGGAGGGGACTTTTTTTGTTTAGTTTGGCTACATTTCTATGCAAAATGAAACTGAAACTTTTGTGAAACCTTTGATTAAAAATGAGTAGATTCGAGATATAGGGACAACTTTGTATTGAAAACACTAAATCATTTTGGGAGCGAATGGAAACTTCGAGATAAAGGAACGTTTGAGTTATAAAAGTTTGAGTTATCCAGGAATGAGATTTTCCCGACTTTTGCCAGAATTCCAGCTTTTTCTGCTGGCTTTTAAAATCTTTCCTCCTTTTCCTACTTTTTTTGCCTCTTTCAGGCCTTTATTTTTTTATCAAAAATCGGAAAAAAAAAAACGATTTTCTTTAAAATTTTCGGTCTCCGATTTCTTATTCTTTCTATTTTTTACCCTCGAATCTTCATCCTCTGCGATATCTGCCAAAAACGTATGTTTTAGAATCATGCCAACGACGTCCAACACGTTCTGTGCCGAAAGTTGCATGCCTCGTTTCAGATTTCAATCTTTTTGCATCCTGCAAGTATTTCAATTATTTTTAATGTTGGGTGGTTTTTTACTATATACTACCTTATATCTGCTCATTTTATTCATTATTTCAATGATTATTTTTATTCATTTTAGAAAAAAATGCAAAAGTCAATCAAAAAATGTGGCTTAGCACCCACAGTCTCGAATTTTATTGAAACTTGGCATGGTTACTTTTTTTGTGCATTTAAGAAAGTGTAAAAAATATTTTTGGTGAATCTCAAACCGTTTAGGCTTTACAGCCTGTTAAAAGTTTTGAGATTTCATGATTAATTGAGGCGGCTGCAAGTTGTTCTTTTGATTCAGAAATCGTATTAGGAAGTTTTTAAAGACAAATTTTGGGTTCCAATGCAAGGAAAAAGATAACCAATCGTTTACATACATATATATTTCTTTATTTTCTATTCTTACTACAGGGCTCCCAAATGGTCCGCTTTTCCCGCCAAAGTCCGTTTTTTAGGGTAAAGTCCGCTTTAGACCGCTTTTTAACATTTTGGTCCGTTTAGTCCGCTTTTGTATTGTTTTTACTAAAAAATCAGATTTTAAAAATTTTCACTACATTAAAAGATACTGTGTGCTGACTTATGTTAAGCTCGAACACGCTGCCGCGGCGCCGGTTTTCTATTGAACTTGACTTTCTGATATTATTTCGCTTTTCGCTTCAGATTGACGTCATTACTCCTCCTCCCACCGCTGTAACATGGAAATCTAGCAAATGGAGAAGTTTGGGGGAAGAGTTATGATGTGAAATCAAAGCATTTTGCTACTGATATTTTTCACGGGTTCGTAAGCACTTGAAAAAAATCAAGAATGTTTCATCAGTGCAATTTTCTGAACTTGTGTTCGATATGTAGCATCGCGAAAAATTACTTCCTGTGTTTGCAAGTTCAATCTTTTTGCATCTTGTTAATATTTTGATGTTTTTGACAATCAGAAGTTACTTTAACATTCATTAACTTAGATTAGCTTATTTTATGTTTAATTACAATAGATAATAAACTTTTTTTCGGAACCATGATAACATCAAACTTTCTTGGACTTCGCCGAAAATTGCTTGCTGGGTTTTGAGATTTCAATCTCTTTGCATCTTGTAGATATTTTGATATTTTTGGCAATCAGAAGTTATTTTGACACACTCCACCATAGATTAGCTTATTTTTTGCTTAATTTAAACAGATAAGAGACTACTTTTTTTTCGAAACCATGGCAACATTGAACTTACTCGCACTTCGCGATCTTTTTGCATCTTGTTAATGTTATGGTATTTTTGACAATCGGAAGTTATTTTGACATAACACCTCCTTAGATTAGCTTATTTTTTGGTTAATTGTAATAGACAATTAATTTTCATATTTTTGGTACCGTAGCAACATTGAACTTTCTCGCACTTCGCGAAAAGTGCTTGTCGTGTTTGAGATTTCAATCTTTTTGCATCTTTTAAATAGTTTGATATTTTTGTCAATCAGAAGTTATTTTGACACACTCCACCATGGATTAGCTTATTTTTTGTTTAATTTTAATAGATAAGAGACTACTTTTTTTTTTCAAAACCATGGCAACATTGAACTTACTCGCACTTCGCGGAAAATTGCTTGTCGTGTTTGAGATTTCAATCTTTTTGCATCTTGTTAATGTTTTGATATTTTTGGCAATCGGGAGTTATTTTGGCATACGCCACCATAGATTAGCTTATTTTTTGTTTAATTTTGATAGGTAATAAACTACTTTTTTTTTTCGAAACCATGGCAACATTGAATTTACTCGCACTTCGCGATCTTTTTGCATCTTGTTAATGTTATGATATTTTTGGCAATCGGAAGTTATTTTGACATACGCCATCATAGAATAGCTTATTTTTTGTTTAATTTTAATAGATAATGAACTTTCTTATTTTTGGAACCATTGCAGCATTGCACTTACTCGAACTTCGCGAGGAATTGCTTCTTGTCTTTGAGATTTCAATCTTTTTGCATCTTGTACATATTTTGATATTTTGCGCAATCGAATGTTATTATCACATATGCTATCCTAGACTAGCATATTTTTGTTCAATTTTAGTCATGTTTAGTTTTAGAGAATATTCTTTTTTTTTTTTTTTTTGGAAATTATGCCAACAGTGAACATACTTCGCGAAAATTTGATTCTCTTGTGCAAGATTTCAATCCTTTTGCATCTTGTTATTATTTTAATATTTTTTAAAATTGGAAGCTGTTTTGACATGTGCTACCTCAATTTTTTTAATTTAATTTTATTTTTAAAAACTAAAAAACTTTGTATCCTTATTTTTTTAAGTACTCATAATGAGTATTTTCAATTTGAAAATATAGCTCTATGAATCTAAACTTACACATTTATTTATTACATTAAGTTATCCAGTAAAAGCAGGCTCAAATTTACATTCAGTGTATTTATTGCTTAAGCAGCATTTGTATATTTTTGGGTATGGTGACTTTAATAAAAAAATTTTCTTTCTCACTAATTTTTATATGTCCTTGAAGACAGTTACAATATTTTTTTGGTGCCCGAACAAATAATACATACATATGAAGAAATGATTTGGATACTTAGCATACTAATAAATGATTTGCAAACCTCTAATATTTTTGAACTTAGTCAGTTAGTAGCGTAGCCAGAAATTACCTCCTGCTTTGGTGTTTGGTCATAAACTCTCATATGTATATAAACTTACCATATTTTGGCTGGAAATATGTGTAAAAACCAAGGGCTGTGGAGGGGTGGGGGACCTCCTGGCCTCCAAACTATATCTTCTTGTCTTGTGGTACCTTATATCAAAATGAATTCTCTTTAAACTGGTTATGTGAAAAATTTTGTAAACTACTATGTACTAAGGTGTTTACTTTAATAACTGTATCTAAAAGGTCTTTATTAGGTATGCACTGATTGATCGATCACTTGGGTGATTATTTTTAACTAGCCAGTTTTTACCTGTTAAGTAGTAGAAAATTTATTTTACAATTAAAGTTACTCTGTAAGATGGTCAGTCACATGCTTGCTTGTCACTCCCCCCCCCCCCCATCCAAATGTTTGTGTGAATAATATAATTCAATGGATAAGAAGTTCAGATGTACAGAAGGTGATAAGGATTTATCATTAAAAATCATTTTGGTTAATTAACGAATTATCTTCACGTATTTATTGCCAGACAGCTAATTTGCCGTTTGGTGCTACCCTGGGTTTAACTATGAATGGTCCTCCCAAGGTCCTCTTTTTAATCCTAACTGGTCCTCTTTGGTCCCCTTTTTGATTCAAAGTGGTCCTCTTTTACCCTTTTCTATGGCTAAAATGTGTTGGGAGCCCTGTTACTATGAAAAGTATGTTCTACCACATAATGAAATTTTAGATTTTTCTCTCTGTTGTAAATTTTTACTTCACAAACAGAGCTAATTTTAAAATTTATGTTCTCACTCATTTAACACTATAAACTCAAATGTTTTTAATGAAAAAACATTTATTTTTCTCTAAAAAATATGAAAAGTTGACATTATTGTGTGATGCAACCAAGATTGACCTCTGGCTCCCCCAACACTTAGTTCAAGTACTCAGAGGTTAGAAATTGTTGCCTCTTTTTCAAAATTTAGATTTATTTAGGAATAAACACTTTTGCAAGAAATGGTACAATGTAGCAAATTGTCCAAAATTATTACTTATACTTAATTAAATATGTAATACCTTTAAAACTAGTAAATTAGCCATTTTTTGTTGAATTTTTCATTATCATGGCTTCCAGGTTCTATTTTGATGCGGTTTTGGATATCATCCCTTTCACGATTTTTTTTTTTGGATTTCCTCCTTTTTGCTCTCTGACCACTCTCATCCCTGGTTATCAAGAGAGGACTAACTCTATTTATATCTAAAATATTGAGCAGTGTTTAAAAAGTTAATAATCATTTTTGATTCATTTCGTGGCATCATTAATTTTAGATCCGACTGTAATTAATAAAAATACCAGAACTCAAAGTCTGGAATTAACTGCAATTTTTTCCTGGATAGCAGATAAAATCAGCAAACTTTATTTCTGAAGTTAAGTAGAAGATCTGATTTATTGCATCATAATTGGCTCGACAGCCCATTGTGGGCCTTTGCCTTCCTTGGGAGATCCTGCCACTCTGTCTTCCTCTTTGCCATTGACCTCTAGTTTCTGATTTTAATGATATCAAAATCAGCGTCCACACAGTCAACCCATCTCTTTTTTGGTCAACCTCTTGGTTGCTGTCCAAAAGGTACTACATTGAAGACCTTCAACACAGCTCTATCATTTTCCATTTTCAGAAGATGACCAGCCAATCACATTCTGTTTAGTGTGGTAAATTTCAAAATATTTTGCTTATATTTATTGCATATATTGCCTAAATCAATATGAAAAAAATAAGAATGAGCTCAAATTCTAATATGCAGGGTTTCCTGAAAAGTCCTTGACACATTTGTAAAATTCAGAGAAAAGTAACATATTGTAGTATCAATATGCAGTTTGCACCATAATACTTCACATGTTTAAGAATTTTTTATGACACTGTAAAAAAAGGAAAAAAGAAAACTGATTTGGGTAATCGCTGTATCGTTGCAGTAAGAAAAATAAACATCATTTGACGTGTTTAATCACCTTATTGAACAGAAAGCAATACCTTTCATTACCAAAGTTCAATGTCTGCACCGTATGTTGCGCGAGCCGCATCGAAAGGGTACTCAAATTTATCCCATGTCCACAAATGGCACACACAATAAAGGCTGTTAATGAAAGGTATTACTTTCTGTTTAGTAAAATGAGTAAACACCTCACATGATGTTTGTTTTTCTTAATGCAACAATACAGTTGTTACTTATTTTCAGTGTTTTTTTTTTTTTTTTCATTTTTTATTTCATTGATACGACAATTTGTGAATTTTTTTACAAATTTTTTTAATGTGTCAGGGACTTTTCAGAAATCCCGTACAGTAATTTCTGGAAGAAATGCCGCAGTGTTTACATTTTAAAAAGCCAAAGTGCAGTCTTTCTGATTTTTTTTTTTTTTTTTTAATATTCCTGATTTCAACCCAAAGCTTTTATCTAAACAATAATGAAACAGATACTGACACATTTTGAAACAATTATATATTATCTACCCACTACTTTAGAGCTTTAATTACAGTAAACCACCAGCTGTTCAAACTGTGCGAGAAAGGCGAAATTCCCTTAATTTTTTGTATTGTTCATTGCAAGTAAATTGGAGCTCATTTTTATAAAAGAATGTAATGTAAACCTTAAAATGAAAGCAAGGAAACAAAAAAGGAAAAACCTGTATTTTATTGATGTTAGTTCAGAATGAAAGCTACAGATAACAGAAATTTTATCCTCAAAAACGGTCCATTTAAAAAAATCGCAAACACAAGCTTGTTTCATATGGAAATATTATCATTGCTCATTCTGGATCATGAACTTCATCATAAAATTTCATTTTTTTTTCTTGAAGCGTTTATTAACATTTATTAAAATTCTTTGGAGTTTTCTTTTTAATATGTTTTCCAATGGTTATTTGCTGCCTTTATATACCATGATGGAGTTAATCATCGTTTTTAAGGGTGCCATTTCTGAGCATTTAAAATTTTTTTAACTCGCCTTTTTCGGGGCAAGGCAATTACGCCTACCAGAAATTACTGTAATTGGTTTTGTAAGATACAGTTCAAGCTCGACTATCCAAATACACGAAATTTTCAAATGGTTGAGTAAAATTTCAAGCTTGCTAAATTGCAAAGTTTAATTAAGCTGGCAAAAACTAAAAAGTCAAATTTCATGTTGTCCTAAAAATAAGCAATGATCAACAAAGGTTGCAGTAGAAAAAGGTTGCAACTCCCAAAAGCTTCGATCGCATAAACGACCATTTCTTAAATGTACTAGTAAGTATTAAAAATAGTATAAAATACTCATTTTCTTACATAATATAGTCTGTTGGTGATTGATTGTATCATTTTTAGTCTTTTTTTTTCTTTTGAAATAGTTAAAAGAATAGAGAGAAATACCATGTTTGTGTCTTTTTCATATTTTTTTTTTGGGGGGGGGGGGAGGAGGAGGAGTATGACTATTAGTGCAAATAGCTTTGGGGTTACTAGAGTGCTGGATAAACAAGTTATTACTATATTTCACTTTCATGCAACAAATTATATTGTCACTGGTTGTGTTATTGCATGCAATACCTATGATTGGGGTCCGACAAATCCTGGGTGCCAGATCATCTGGGTGATTAAAGCAATACCTCTCCACCTAGTTCTTTTAGAACAAGAATCTGTCAAAAGCCATGTTGTACTAAAATTTTTTATAAACTGGGGAAAAATTTGTCTAGCACCTAAAGTTTTTCCCTGCCCCTTAAGATTTTACAATTTTTGTTGGTCTCTTCTTATGATAATTGTATAAAACAACTTCTTGCACTTTTCATTCTTCTGAACATCTACTATTTTCAAAATCATCATGTATATTTACAGAGCATGAGTCCAAGTTAGAGCAAAAAAAGACGAGAATACCAATTAAGGTTGTAACTATCTCTGAGAAGATTCAAAAATCTGAGGTTGATGAAAGTGATGAATTAAAACCAATGAAGTAAGTCCTTTTTGCAGTTAAGTTTATGAATCTGGTCTGATTATTTTTCAATGAATGAAACGTTAAAAGAAAAAATCCCAGTACACTTACATAAATACTTTTAACAATTTCATTAAACCCTGTTTTAACAGTAATAATAATGGTAAACGAAGATTTTGGCTCATGAAACATTTATAGTAATCCTTAGGTAATTTTTGATGCTGATTTCAAATATCTAATCAAAATTTTTCTTTCACCCACAACTTTTGTGTAATCATAGATTTTATGTTAGTTATTTTATCCAGAGCTTTTCTTTACCACATAATATTAAAAACACATAATTTGCCATTAAAATCTTCTCATAGACACAAGAAATGTGATGTTAGATAATTTGGTCTCCTGTTACTGCAGACACGACATGATGGTCAGGCTGGTTGATACCAATTTTTGTGATATATGCTACTTAAATTAAATCATTTTCTATGTTTTGTACTGGTTTAAACAATTTTTTTTTTTTTTTTTTTGGAGGACAGGAAAGAAAACATAGGTGAGAACACATTATGCAGTGGTCGACCAAGTTGCCATTAAATACTATGAAATAGTTTGAAAAGAAGTAGATTCATAGGGTAAAAAACATATTTATTGTATTAAAATTCATTTCATACACGATCTGACAAAACCAAATACAGTCGAACCTCGTTATCACGACACCTCTGGGACTGTCAACAATGTGTCATCAGCCGGAGCAACATCATAACTGGAATAGTTTAAAAATTCATTATTAAACATTAGTTCACAATGAAATTAGATTTAATGAAAAAAACAATAGTCTTATACTTTCAAATAGATTCACCTGATGTAAATTTGAGTTATAGGTGAATATAACAAAAATTAACTTATTATTTTTTTTTCTTTTGAATTCTGCTATACTTTTCAATAAGCTTTAAAAAAATATCATATTGGGTTTTATTGTTTTTTGCAAAGAAATGGTGTTAAAAAGTCAGACATATAACGCTGGAATGGCCCGGTTCTGGTTTCATTAAATAGGTAGGAGTACATTCAGAAATTGATATCTTCTATGGAGGATCATTGCAAAGCTATCTTTGCAGCTCTTTGAATATCTACTAAACATTGAAGGGCTACTCATGGTTTTATACACTTCTAAATGAATGCAATATGGTTGTTATTATTTAAATTTCACATTAAATACAGAATTTGCTTTTTTTTGCTTTGTGCATGTTATCTTAAAAATTACATTTTTCACCTTTTTCAGTTTTAGGAATAATTAAGGGTAAATTATCAATCCTAACAAAATGTGATTGAGATTAATCCTACAACTTTGTTTTTTGGAAACAAAACCACTGTTGCTTGAAACATTAACAAGAAAAACATTTTTTTATCTATTTTTCACTCTTTCACAAGTGAAGCAGTTTTTATGTCCGCCACTGTATGTATTTATAAATTATAAAAACATTAGCATGTGTACCAGTATTCAGAATAAAGATAAGCTGTTATCAAACCAATATAGAAAAGTTAAATTGTTTGGAAACTTAAGCATAGGAAACTGAATAATGTTTAAAATTAGTTTGGGATACATCTCAAAACACCGCTCAGGGTACAACCCTACATTGCAAGTTTTTTGCATTTGTAGTATGTTAGCTTGTGTTATTTTTTCTTTCAAAGAACTTTTTTTACAAACTACCTACTGTATTGACTTTTTACCATTACTGTTTATCTGTGAGTTCACAAAATTAGGTCCAGATAATCGTAACAAATTGGCAACATGTGATGCAGTTTTGATTTAGTGGGGCTCACATCATTATGTCTTTTGACTATTTGCTAAACAACATTTCTTCGCAATTCCAACCATTAAATTTTCTTGTGTTTTTGTTTCCAAAATAGAATGCTTGTGTTCAGTGTTGTGCCATGTCCAAAAACCCCAAAACTAATTTTCTGTATCACTTTATGGTTTTATACAGTAATGCTCCTGTATCAACTCTACCCATATACTTACTGAGGTCCACAATACAGTGTGCTTTTTTTGTTTCTTTTCCTATTTTTCAGGTTTTTTTCTTGTGTAAAATTGTTTGTTTCTGTGCTATTTTTCTTTGGAAACTGCACATAAAACCTAATATTTCGATAAATGATAATTTTGTCTAATGCTTTTTATTTGTTTTTTTGCAGAAGAACTTATATTTCTGAAAAGAAAAAAAAGCAAGACAGGGAGGATGAGTATAAAAAGAATAGAGAAAAGGGGAAATTATTCTCTAAAGTATGTGGGCATTATTACTCCATTTTTTTGTAATAAATTTTTGATATTTTTTTTTACATAGAATGCAGTGAGTTGTAGTGTAGGTCCAAGGCATTTTTTTAATGTTCTTAACTACAATGAATTTTGAGTAAAATGATATTTATCTGCCATATTTCATTCATTCTTACGTGAAGGTCCAACAAGTTCCGAGTGCTCAGCTGCTTGGGGGATGACTAAAAAAGTACCTGGTTGATGAGTTTTTTCAGAATGCATGATGCACTGAATTTCTGAGAAAAAATTTATCTGAATCCCAAAAATGTTTCTGGCTCCAAGGATTAGATAATTTTTGTTTGCCTGTGCCCATTGTTATATAGTTATTGATGTAAAGTTACTTACAACTTTTAACCAATTTTTTTACCGGATTAGATTTATGTTACAAATTAAGTATTGCCTTAGTGCAAGGCAATACTTAATTTGTAATGAAAATGCTTCCATTTCACAAGATGTAACATTGCTGATCATCATGCTGAAGTTGATCAGTATTTTAAATTTGGTCAAAATTTTATAAATTTTTGTCAATAAAATCAGTTTTTTTGACCTTTCAAACAGTTTTACCCTTTGATAATGTTTTGTAAAAAGTATCACTGACTGTTTTGGGAACCATTTTTTCCATTAGACTGGTTTGGAGACTTTTTCATGTAAGAGGCTGTTAGAATGATTACTTTTGGTATCCTGACTCAGCGAAAGCTCTGCAAAAATTTGAAAGTAGGAACGTTTGTAAGTGAACAAGAACACCAGGTCTGTTGGGTTGATTTATCCAACATATACATCAACTTTTCCGAGCAAGAAAAAAGGATTGCTTCTTTTCATTTAGACTTGAGTTCATTTATTACTCAGACCACCAAAAATCCAAAATGTCTAGAAACAAAGTTCTTCCCTTCATGGAAGGGGTGCTCATTTCATGACTTGCTAGTGTCCATCAAGAATCAATAGTTAATGGAAAATCATTAGCAAAAACAAAAGAAAGTATATTACCTTCCATAGTGCCATGTAAAAATCAAGATTGGTACTTGAGGTTTTCTTAATTACAACAAGCTACTAAAACTAAAGAGTATCACCAAGAAGCTCAAAATCTTTTGACAAATCAGAAGTTAATATTTTTATGGTATGATTGTTGGCAGCAAAGTTTCTTATTACTGTTTAATCAATGTATAGTTACCATTCTGACATTGACGCCAAGTAAGTTTTTCATTGAAAATTGGTTTCCATTAAAAATTGGTTCAAAAATCAAAATCTTGTCAATGTCCTCCCAATCTGTACATTACTGAAAATCATGCTTTAAGCAAAATAAACTTTGATGTTAAATGTGGTAGGTTATTGTTTAGATCCTTTCAATTTCCTTGGTCACAGTTCTTAGAGAAAACACCCTTTTTTAATTCAAAAACATTAGTTAACTGTAATTGAAGTAGAAATTTTTATTTTTGACTTTCTGCACTATATTTTTCATACGTTTTTTAAAATGTGATGCACTTAAGTCATTGAAATTTTATTTCCATTTTCTTTCAGAAATTGGCAAAAGCTGCTGCACGCGGCAAAGTAAATTATCGGGTAAATGAGCGAGTCGTTCATTTTGACTGATTATACTATCATTAGTGAAAACTGGAGCTTATATTAAATATATATATACTTTTTAGACATTTTTACACTTTCTACACTTTCTTTTATATTATGACTTTTTTATCACTCGTCACTGAGTGTCTTAACCAGTGAAATTTTGTATACCAAGAGCTTTATGGTACAGTGTCAGTTTTGTAACATTGATTGTTCCTAATAAATGATTTTGTAAACATTTCACTGTTTCGTGTGTTTTCTGCAAAAAATATTGCTTTCAATAGCGTCTGTACAAAAAATATGTCTTCGGAAGATGTTTTTAATAAAAGTTAATGGCGAAACCTCTCAACATCAAAGTATGTCAGGAGTGATTGTATTTGAACTATACACCAGAGCTCCAGTTCTTTTTGGGTGTTAATACCGAAAACTTGGTATCGTTCATATGCTTACCCCCTTGATTTTTTTTCCTTACGCCAAATTTTCATCAACTACATCGGTGATTAAATAATATTCATTACATCAACCTGTAAAAATGCAATTCTAAAATTTTATCATTTTAATGAATTATTTGCTGTTTTCATGATTTTGATGCCTTCATTTTGTAAAACGTAATCTTTTTGCATCCGAAATAAGAATCAGATTTTCCCCATTTTTGATGCTTACTATGCTTTGTGAAGAGAAAAATAAATGAAATAATTTATTTTTATCTTTATTGAAATCAAGCTGAAGATTTCCAAGTTAAATTCTGTGCTTTTATGTGTGTTAAATGTCAGAGTTGAATGCTGAGTCCCGATATAATTTTTGCTTCAATCATTTCGGTAGTTACTAATAATATTTATCGTAGACCTCTTCTATATGACGGGTGTTTGTAATCCAAAATTTCTGACATTTGCAAAAATTTTGAGTTGCCTTTTCCCAAAAATTTTGCTCTGGCAACATTCTAAAACTGAAATATTATGTGTAAAAAGAAATTTTTTTTCTTCAACGATTTTTGTATGCATATTTGAAAAAGGTGTTACGGGGGGGGGGGGGAGCGTAATCGAGTTTACAAGAATTTTGCACTGCTTTCAGAAAATTTTACTTGAGTCCACTTGCACCCCTGCTATATGGGTCACTCCATTTGATAAGGGGAAGCTCGGCTGTGGCTGACATGCCAGATTTCAATGAAAATTTTTATTTGGGTAAATCATGCCAATCCAAGAGGGTATGCAAAGTATGAAACTTTAAAAACTCTGTTGCTTTGTTACTGAAATTAGAAGTTTATGCTAAGCCTAAATTTTCAGAGTTCATGGCTGCCAGTTTGTGACTCAAAAACTCTAAATAATAAACATAAATTAAAAAATAAATATTTCCACATACTATAAACAAATCATTGTTAGGAGAGAGGAAAGTAAAATTTATTCGAGCTTATTTTGAATTTGAAATATTAACAAAGATTGAAAACTTACCAATTTACTTCAGATTTCAAAGCCAGGTGGCATAATCGTAAGGCTTTGGCCTTCTACGCCCTGCTCCCAGGTTGACCTGGGCCTGGCCTGAGGTGGCCAGTCAGTGGATTTTTGAGAAGCAAAATCATCAGCGCCCATGTCATGATTGCGCAGCTTGTAAAAAATCCCTTGGGTATTGTTGGCTTGGCTTTGAACTCCCTTGGCAAAATTAAATTTCTACTGTAATTTCGCATCGAAGAGAGCCCAGTTGTCTCCATTTGGTGGAAACTGGGCATCTTTTGCCATGCATTAGTGCTTTATTGGTGGCACATGAAAGACTGATGTACTGTCGGAGAGTGCACTAGGTCTGGTAAATGCTAAATGGCCTCTTACACAGCCCCATTGGAAACAAAAAAGAAAAACTTTAGATTTCCAATTACTCTTCCAACTTTTTCAGTGGAAAAAAAACAGCAAAAACTATTTATAACTAACTATCTGATCTAATTTAGTAATTGTTTTTAAATTTCTTAATGACGAAATCGTACTTTAAAAAATCAAAAATTTCCGAAATTTTCATTTTTTCCACTATTTCAAATGTTTGTTTGAACATGAGAAAACTTAATCATTTTTCCAACATAACATATTGAAGTATAGATAATACTAAGTTTAAATTAATGCATTCAGCTTAGTTTTGTTACTGGAGAAACTAGAACTAAGGTAAAATTTCATTAGTTATGGCTATTTATTGTAAGTTCAGCAAGACTTAACCATTTCTTTCGTATTTCATTTTCCCAAAAGTGTGTTTATGAAGTACTTACTGAAATGTTTCCTTCATTATTGTGAAGTATATTATATTCCAGTATGCATAATTATATTTAATTGGGCTACTGTATGTTAAAGTTTCCTTTCCACCCTTGATGTAGGAAAAAATAACAAGGAAGTTTCTCCATAAAACCTCTCATGTCAGCAGGACTAAAAGAACATAATGAGTTTAAAGTGAGAACAGAGGACCATCTCATCTAATTCTCTATAGCATTTGAGATTGGTCCATGAATTTGAGGAAATTTGTTTTAACTATGAATAAGTATACTGCTGTGTGCAGGTAAATGGCAGTATCTGCAGAAATGAGTTTTCGAGATATTTGAAGAAACGCGTTTTGGATTCAATACTAACAATAGGGAAATACTGGAATAAGGCATCTTTCTCGCGCCTTTTTTCAGCGGAAACCAAAAAAGCGAGCTTGTACAAAAAAGATACCATACAATAGATGACAAAAATGCAAAAAAATGAAAAATGAAAAATTTGCAGTTACTGCCCTTTACCTGCACACTGCAGTATATTTGACAAAATCACCCATTTGTTTCAACCGTCCTGCTGTGATGTTCTTTAAAACAAAACGATTCCTTTGGTAGCGAATTCACCTATTTTAGTTATAGCTTTTCTTTCCAGAATAAAAATTACCAGTTAAACAACATTTGCTGCAATGAATCTAATTTTCATTGGAAAGCAGATTACTTTTCTTTCTACTATCTGCAAAAGTGCATATTATGGCATTGATGAAACTATCAAACTATTTTCAGTGAGAACAAGTTTGCATATGACATACAACCATCCACCTATGACTGCAAGATATTTTATCCTTCTGCCTGCAACAATCACAAATGTTAGGTATTTTTTGTCTCATCTGTAACACTTATCAATCTTGAAAGTTAGGTTCAGTAACAATTTAATGAAGTACAATAGCTATTTTGGAGATATGAAATTATCATCGTTTCATATCAATTAACAATTGAACACCTAAATTACTTGTCTCTTATTTATCTCAGTCATCAGTGAAAGGGGCATATGTTTGAAGAAAAAGAGTTTTAAAATAGGGCCTAAATTCAACATCAATAATTTCGTTTTTTTTGTTATACATATAGAAATTATTTGTGGCTAAGTAATGTTTTTCTACACATTGATTTTATGCATCTATATTTTTTTCAAATAAGTAGTTTTCTTATGAAGTTAGTGAATCCACATGGACCGTCACCGTAATAAACATGACCTATTAAAGATGATGCTTGTTTGAAGCTAATTGAAATACATAAATGAAAGTACTATTAGGGTGATTTTCAAATGCATTGACACATTAGGTTCGACACAATTTGAAAAATTTTGTTGTTATAAGCATTAAAACTTTCCCATGTATAAATTCCTTACAGTTTACAGCTTTCTAATGAGGCAATTATTTGTGAGTTAATTTATGTAGGTTTTAGATATCCAAAAAACGTCTCGGCAAGTCAACGTTTTTCTCATGACTGTTACCTTTATAAACCATTCTGTAATTTATTTTCTAAAAATAAATAATCTAACAAATCTTGATTAAGCTATCTTAAATACTCAGTTTTAAATCAAAATGGTATAAATATTTATTTATTTAAGAAATTTTAAGCGTTTGTGAAAATGTTTTTCTCTTGAGCATTACTTTGTCTCCTAAATAAAGGGTGAAGTTTATGATCAAAAAAAATAAATAAATAAAACATTAAATGTTTTTATAGCAATTACCATGAATAGCTAAAAAATCTCAATATTAAAACCAATTTTTAAAGATTCAAGAAAAAGTTTATTAATACAAATGCTAAATTTTAGCTACAGTAACACTTATGAGAGATGGACTCATTAAATTATTTATTGTAGAGTTTTGGCCATAATTCTTTTAAAATACGTAGTTATTTGAATACCATATTTTGAGAATTAGAGTATTTCCTAAACAACGCACATAAATTTCATTTTTGCAAAGATTAGCTTTGTGTCAGTGTTCACTCTTCAATTTTTAATAAAAGTGAGTTTATTATAAAGTGGGTGCGCTTTATATGAATCACATTTGTTCTAAACAGTTTCAATTCCATAAAGCCGCTGATTCAATAAAGCTGGATTTTGTTCTGTTTTTGACGATTTGGTTCATTAAAGCGGTTGATTCAATTAACCGGTGTCCACTGTATATAAATGTGTAAATAAATACATCTCTTTGATAAAAGCATGAGTTAAATGTAGTACAATATCTATAACTATGGATCTACTTATTATTTGGATCTCTTTTATCATGAATGTTACTCCCTTCTCATGAATGTTACTTGTTAAAAGTAACACTCATGAGATATATAGAAGAATTCTTTGCTGGAATAAATTCTATCAGTGTTTTTGAATAATTAATTAGGTCTCTTGTTTCCTTAACACAAAACACATTACTGCCCAATTGTATATTTTTATACTAAAAAAAATATATTACAAAATGAATGGGTAACACTCATGAGAGATGATTAAAATACTCTTCACATTGAATTGTACATTTCAATATACAACATATTAGGAATAAATATATCCATATTTAGACTTTTGTATTCTAACAAGAAACAAATATGGCTTCCTTAACACTATTGCTGACTACGATAAAAAAATATTTTTGCACATAAAAAGATTTTAATTCCGTGGGGTAACACTCATGAGTTGCACTTAGGGCAGGAACTGCATTGAAATTTTAAACAATTAGATGATCAGTTCAGTAAAATCTATGTCAGCTATGTGTAACTAACAAATATTACTTCCTTCTTTAATGCACAAAAAGTAGAAAAGCTGCTTGAAAGTGTACAAAAAAGATTTAGGAAATGTGAATTTTCTAGTCAGGACAAGGAAATTTCCATTACCAGTTAACTAAAATAATAGAAAATTATGAGAAAAAAGCACTGAATGCAATGAATTAAGTGTAGAACTATGCCTTACTACATGCTTTTGCATGTAGTAAGACAATGCCAAAAAAAAGAAAAAACGGTTTCCCAACATAAAAATGAATAGATCAAGTCGGGACTCCAAACTGTTAATCGTCTTGAAAATCACACATTAATTTCTTCAACTGTATTCTCCTACAGAAACTGAGCCACAAATTTTCAGCCAAATCAAGTTTTGTAGAGAGTGTTCAGTTTTTGTGGAGAGCAAAAATTTGTAATTTCACGTAAAACAAAGAAAATGCTACTGTTCTGAATTTTATTTTAAACTTGGAAATAGAAAACCAATTTCGAGTTTCTGCAAGCAAATAGTAGAAATACTGCTCTATATTCTTGCAAAATTTGAAAATTTTCTAAAGTTTCCCTCATTTAAATTTTTGTGCCTTTATGAAGGGCATCATTTTACAAAATGTCACTAAGTTTAAAACTGTTTTTCTTAAGCAAAGGAGTTAAAATACAGCTTCAAAAGTAAGGTATTTGATTTTCTGACACTTAGCACGTTATTGGGTTTTAATTTCAGCTACATTCCTAAAGCTTGAGGTAAAAAATAAAATGCTTAGTTATGAGAAAACTGAAATTTTTTAGTTTTTAAAACTTTGTTAAAAGTTAACTATAACAACTTTGAAAATTTTATTGAAATCAGATGAATTGTGTGTGTGTGTGCCCTACTCCACAGATTACAACAATATACACTCGATGACCAAAAGTCATAAGTATAAGTTTTTTTTTTGGTAATGTTAGTGGAAGAAAGTGAGCAGTGGTTTTCTCTCGTATTTATTTATTTATTTATTTATTTTTGAAAATTGTAGTCATTGGTGACATTATGGAGTCGGGGACTCCTGGGGAAAAAAATGGATTTGTTTTATCAAAAATGTACGATCTTTAATGATGTTAGGAAGGTAGGTTCTTTCTCTCCGGAAAACTTTCCATATTAAACGCTTAAAAACGCAGTTTTAGGCTATGTTTGAAAAAGGAAAGAGGTTCCTGATCGAAAATCTTTTTCGAGATTGAAGTCAATTTTAGGTTTTTTATTGAAAAAAGACTTTGGAGGTGAGACACGGAAAGGTCAAAAGATCAAATTTCAGGTTAATTTTGCTGACATTAAAGGAAAGTAGAAAGTACGGTGGCTCTCTCTCTCTCTCTTTCTCTGTGTGTGTTTCTTCAGAAATTTTCCGTCACTGAAGTCTTAAAACGGCAGTTTTAGGCTTTGATCACGTTAAGAAAATGGAGTATTAACAGGGAAGCTGGATCTCTCTTTCCCTGGAACATTTTCAACATTGAATTTCGAAAAGTAGGGAAGTTGCAACCTATTAAATGCTCATATTTTGGCCATTGGATATTGTTAATTGACCCTCAAAACTGAAAAATTCACCATTGCCGAATTTTAAAACACCGTGGTTGATTTTTAATGAATTTTTAAAAATCCACGCGCAAAAGTGCGCGCTTCTGAAACGTCACGAGCCTACGTCACAGGGCGCGAATGGGCAGCCTTCCGCCGAAGATCCCTTGTTTTCGCTAGGGACATTTTGAGCGCGCTGATATTTTTATTTTTTAGAAATTCAATAACCCTTTTGAACACACTATGGAGACCGGATTCGTTAAAGCACAATCTAAATAATCTTCCTCATGTAACATCAATGAGGATATTCGAATATTTCCGAGAGGATGAGAGGTTTAATGTTCCAGAAACGCGAGGAGTTAAATGCGAGGATATAAGCCTTTTACGTTTCGTCTTCGAAGTCGAATGCGTGACCTTCGGCTTCTCCCCTATCGGAAGAGGGCATGACGTCACTTCCTATGCCATTTGACGTCACAAGAGCTTGAACTTTAAAAATTAATTTAAAAAAAACTACTTATCGTATCGCAAAAATGTTTTCACCTATGATGTTCATACATGTTACTCTATCATATAAAAATAAAATTGAAAAATCGAAAACTTCCCTATTGTAGGCTACCACATAGGGAGATACCCCAAATTCACTCAAAGTAAAGTCAATGGCCTCTCCTTCAAAAATTCTCTGAAATTAGAGTTCTAAAACCGTTACTTTAGGTTTTATTTGGTAACAAAAGGAAAAAAAGGGGCAGAAGTTCAGGGTTTCTTTCCGAAAGAGGTTTTGAAATTGTACGAAGCCATTTCTGAGCTGAATTTAGGTAGGAAAGGTCCGGAGGCTTCCCACAATCCTCTTCCGGAAATTTTTCGAAAATTATACCTTAAAAATGCATTTTTAGGCCATCTCTGGAAACTTAGATAGGAGGGGGCATTTAGAGATCTTGGGAGAGTTTTCAAAACTGAAGTATAAAAGGCACAATTCCCAGGGTATAATATTAGGGTGCCGAGAAAATTGGACGCCCAGTTTTTATTTGGGGAGCGTAAAATTTTCGAAAATGATATCTTAACATCCCATTTTCAGGCGATCTTTGGAAAATGATGTATTTTGCAACTTCATTTTTAACATCAATAAAACTGAAAATAAATGAGCATCTTAATCTTTTTGCGGTCCTCCTAGCGGTGCTGTCGCAAGAGGCAAATGTCCCCTCGGGATCCCTCTTAATACAGCCTCTGCAATACTTCTTTTAAATTAATGTAATAAAAACTAAAATAATATGAAAAATGAAAAAGGATAATGTACGAATTTTTCATATAAATTTGCACCCTAAACGGGAAGTGCTATATCATTAAGCTGAAATTTCACGCTTTTTTTCATGTTTTTCGCCTAAGTAAGGGGTAACCCCCCCCCCCCCTTTAACATTATATGTCGTTGGAAAGGACTTTCCTTTCCGAACAAAATGATGTTTGTTCCATTTCTCTCAATTAAGTAGAACAGGAGATAAAAGCGATTCTAATCGAGCCAATTTTCAAGGCTAAGCTTAATTTATGTTTCTGCAGGGACGTTATCTTCGGCATACGGTTGGGTTCGAATAGTAAAAGCGGTGGATTCTTAATTTGGTTATTGCGCTGTTTTCATTTTTGTTTACGGATGTTTTACTGTTATTACACTGCTTGACAATTGCTAAGGAACAATTACGTTATTTGGAATAATTAAGAATCGATAATGATTAAAGAACCAGAACGAAATATATATAGTTAGTAGTAGGACTCGACCGATGCATCGGCCTGGCCGATGCATCGGCGCCGATGGTTCAACAATTTAGCCATCGGCATCGGCATCGGCGGCCGATGCAACTTGCAGGAAACATCGGCCCATCGGCCTTAAAAAACATTGTTTTTGGAAAAAAAAAGGACCTTTGTTGTTTTACTTTTTAAAGTACAAAGTAAAGTGAGTTATTGTTTTCACACAAAATTGTTTACTTAAATTTCAGTATGAATTTTTATTTTAATCACCCCTGAAAGAGTTTTTAATACTGCATTCAGGTACCAAACAAGTTAATTATTGCGTTGTTTCTTGCGGTTGGATGTACGTAAGTATCTCTCATAAGTCATAACTCAAAAATGGTAAGCTGTAGAAGGCTAAATTTTCGCGTGTGGGATGTGCATACGTTCCAGTTGTGCAATTCCCCTCTTGTTTTCAATCGAACGTTCTAAAAAGCCTATTTACTCATTTTTTTGTGGCTATTAATTACTTATTTCAAGGCAAAACTAATACAGCGCCTCAGACTGACAATCATTTGGTGATATATTGCCGAATTGGAGACTATGGAAAGAAACATGAGATGGCGACCAGGGGTGCCCATCCCCCCCAAGCTCAATGGCGCAAATTCCCCCCCAAAAATTTTCTCGCTTTCGAATTGGGTTAAACATAACAGTTTTTAGAGTGTATAATTTCCAGTCAAATTCACGGGGGGGGGGGGGGGGTAGCGCAAACAAATACCATTTGAATTGGAAGGTTGTTGGATTGCTGACCTGCCTTGCCTTCCCTAATTTTAAAACGTGGACCCTGACTAAACAAGTTTCGGGTACCCCTGAATTTAGCTACACCTTATTATTATTTTGTCAAACGTATTAATAATTACAGACACAACTTTCTGGCTTGGGATGGAGCCATTACTAGATGCATATACAATATGAACCGTGAAACGGAAATTTATTGTCCCTTAAACAGGGGGTGCGGGTAGTTTCTCCCCCGAAAAATTTTCGAAATTTTAATTTTAAAACCAGTTTTACACGATCTCTGGTGATGTTAGGGGAATAAAAGGTTTGGTGGTCCCTTCCCGGTAATTTTTCGATATTGAAACTTTAAAAGTGCAACTGTAAATAGTCTACCGTTGTGTTAAGGAGGACTTTCCTTTGTTTTCAAAATTGTAGTTCTAAAACCGCAGTTTTAGACTATCTGTGGTAAGGAAAGAAGAGATCATAGGGCTCGTCCCTGCAAAATTTTCAAAATTAAAGTCTTAAAAACGCTATCTATGGTTGGGGGACAAGCAGTTTTCTGAAACTGAAGTTCTAAAGTCGCAATTGTATCCGACCTTTGTGACGTTAAGAAAAAGAGTTTTCAGAAGCTCTCCCGGAAATTTCTCGATATTGAAGCCCTAAAAACCAAATTTAAGACGACTTTTTAATAATATTGACGAGAGTGGGGAGGAGGGAGAGGGACACGCTTCTCTTAAATTTCCGAGCTGTAGCTTTAGAAACGCAGTTTTGATATATCTTGATAATGTTAGCGGAAGGTGAATTTCGGTGGCATTCCCCCGGCAATTTTTTGAAATTGATACTCCAAAAACGCAATTCTAGGCTTGTCTTCGATCGTGTTAAGGAAAGAGGGGGGAATCAGGGGTTCTCTCCTATAAAGTTTTTAAAATTGCATTACTAGAAACGCTGTCTTAGATGACTCTTGATGATAAAGAGGGTACAGAATAGGGAACCCCGCTCTGCTATGCCATCTGGGGCTTCCAGAGAACGGACCTTTCGGCCGGGGCCCCCTATGATAAAGAGGGTGTCATTCTGGCGTTACAGTGGGGGCGCTCTCCTGGAAGTTTTCCAAAATTGAAGTCGCATAGCGAAAAAAGATGGATCACACACACCATGACAGATATTTTTCGGAAATCCTCAAAAATGAATTCAGCTCAACTATTCTGCACACATCGAAAATCAGAACTCAAGAATTTTAGCGAATCAAATATCCTTCTATACATATCAGCTATGGGAGAAAGTAAATATGATTTACGAAAAATAATTTAAACACCTTAAAACCAACATCACTGAAAGTTTTAATAAAAATCATCTAATGATAATTTGAAACGATCACACTGTCAAAAATGAAACGCTCAATTTTAACGATTCGGCAATCCTCGAGCACTATTTCGTTATTGTCTACGATCCTTTCGTCACCGAATCACGTGATATTTGACGAAACCAGAAATCTCAAATTTTCCACGAAATAATTTCGTCCCGATTTCGTCACATTGCAGTGCATTCTGGGAGTTTTCGTTTCAGTCGTGTACTTGCTCGTTAAAATATTTTACGGCAGTTATTCTAAAGGATTCATAAAGGTTAGTATTTATTAAAATTTGTATGTGCAATGTGCCTTCTTTTATGTATTGTTACATTTTTGTTTAGTGTTGTGTTTATTGTTGGATTTAAAACACATTAAAATTGGAAACGACCTGTTCGATTTGGTTTGGAATTCTGTATACACTAACTTTGAGTCACCTCCACGTTAGGCTTAACTAGCGTTATTTTTTATTTGCAAATGAAAATGTGTGTTTGTTGACATTTGTTTCCGAAAACGTACTTCCTTTATTTCCCCCCGTTAGACAATTGACAAAGATGATCAAAGCATTTTTACGAATTTAAACTTACATAAAAAATTCCACCGTCGCTACAGCAACGCAGATAATAAATACAGCGCCTTGATAAATAGCATAGAACTTTGAAACTTTTAATTTCAACGTTGAATATGTTTCATGGTTATGTGTTTTCATTCTTCTTCATGAATTTTACTAATAAAATTCTGGTGAACGAAGTGTTTTTGTTTAATAATTCAAAATTTTTTTCCTCTGCAATTTTTATTTTCTTAAACAAATATTCCGCCCCCCCACCCCCTCTCTAAGTATTGGTATTTTTTTCTTCTTCTACTCTACATGTAATATTTTATTCAATACAATAATAATTTATACAGTAGCTCTCTCACAAAAGTGTACGTAACACTTATCATTTTCAATGAAATATTGCTCTACCCATTAGGTAAGATTAATATTTTGAAATGGGTAAACAATAGATCTTTTATAGTTAGTTCTTAACAAAACTACATGAAATATTTTAATAGCAAAATGAAATATGATTTTGAAGAAATTAATTATCAGAAAGTATTAAGAACTTTATCTCACAAAAGTGTTCATAAAAATATTTTTTAATAATTGCTTAGCAACCTTTTAAAACAAGCCCACAAAAATCGAGGAAAAAAAGCGCTTAATGCAATTAAAAATAAATGCAAACTTGCTATCAGCTTACGGTTCGGAAATGATACCCCCCCCCCCTTTTTTTTTGTTAGGCTCGTTGACCGGACTTATTAAAGTCGCACCCCATGTTGTTTATGTAATGTCATCCACTTTTGCAGGTGTCTCTTGTTTATGTTGTATCAATACTTCACTATTTGTTGAGTCTGTTTCTTTTTTTCTTTTGAATGGTTTTACTTGCAAAATAAAACATGAAATAAAGTAAGTATTAATTTAAAACAAAGCATTTTAAGTTACAAAGAAAACATTAATTTCTATAAAGAACTATATCTTTGTGCTTTGCAGCTAAATATTTTCAATATTTTTTCAATTTATCCCAAATTTAAAATAAGTTATTGAAGGTAACCTTGATTTTTAAAAAAAAGTTAAGTTAGCAGCATTTTGGAAATAATAACAATTATAAAGCGTTCTTTGTTGTTTATTTTCGCATTTAGTACGCTAAATTCTATGTTAATTTGTGTTACCTGATTTGTGATAATTATGAATTTTTCCATTATACATAGTTTCTACAGCTGAAATAAATACAGCATTAATTATATTGCCATATTTGCTGCCTCAAGGAATTATCAGCAAAATAAAGGGAATTCTCTTCAGAAGCATTTCATAGATGAACTACTAGTAAGTCCAAATTTAAGTTAGAGTAATGGCTTTTGCTGCAGACAAAGTAAAATGTCTATGTAAAATTTCAATTGAAAAAATGAAAGGAAAATAAAAAGTATATGATAAAAACTGGTAAACTTTTCTCGATACGCTAGTCACTATTTTCATTACATACCTTTGAATCTCTTACTTGCAATTCTGTCTTGGCGTTGGCCATGGTTGCATTAATGCTTATGGAGCTATCTTAGTAAATCAGTAAAGTTCTAATCAATTATGTTATATAAAGGTACCTAATTTCCCTTCAAGTTCCAGACAGGTAAATATGAAGTATGTACCAAAGTACTTCAAAGTATAAAGTATGTACTGCATGCAATAATACACTTCCTGTATTAAACATAAATTTTGCCAAACAAGCATTCTACATAGAAGCAAAATTAATAAGACAAATAATCGATTGAAAAAAGAAAAAGGTAAGCTTTTTTTCAAGATTATCTAATTTCATTTTCTTGATCTACTTTTCGAACAAAGATATACAAACTTAAAGCTGTACATTTTATTGCACTATTTCTTTAAAATTTATGTTATTAGTTTTAAAAAAAAATCTTTTTTTTTTCTTTTTTTTCTGGAATTTTTTATACGATGCAATGAAGATGTAAATCCCCAGCAATTTTCTCTTGAGCAAATATTGATGTAACTCTGCATAAAAGTAACCTATGTCTTATTCTTCCAGAACCCAATGTCTGCTGAGGAAGTAGCACTTCTATATTTCCAATAGGACTGGACGATGTAGGAATTTTTACATCGTGATGCATCGCCAAACTTACATCGCGAGTAGTTGAAGCAGTTTGAATTATTCTTCCCGCTATAGGTGGCAAACCCCCGATTAGGGGAGTTTTCCTTGCAAAAATCGAAGCTTTTGTCAGAATTGTCCCAAATTTGGCACGAAAACTACCCTATGGGAATTCACAAATATCAAAGGACAAAATGTACCAAACTTGGAATAGATCCGATAAAAACCCACGCGGGGGATTCCCCATGCATAGCGGGACTAAAATGGGGGAACTCTCGAGCATCAAAGGAATTCTGTGCCAAATTGTTAAAAGATCTTATAAAAACTGGTTTTTGAAAAAAAAAAAATAGACCCCAATAGCTGGACAAAAACTAACCAATGAGAATTTTTGAGCATCAAAGAAGTTCTGTGCCAAATTCAGAAAAGATCCCACAAAAACTTGCTTTTTATAAGGAGAACCCCAATGGGGTTGCCCCCCCCCCCCCCCCCATAGAGGAAGGAAAACTAATCTGCTTGAATTCCCGAGCATCGAACGACCTCTGTGCCAAATTTAGAAGAAATCCGACAGAAATTGGTTTTTATAAGAACAACCCCATTGAGGGGTTGCCCCCCCCCTCCCATAGAAGAACGAAAATTACCCTGCTTGAATTCCCGAGCATTAAAAGACCTCTGTGTAAAATTTGGAAAAGATTCGACAAAAACGTGGTTTTTATAAGAAGCACCCCCAATGGGGTTCCCTCCCCCCCCCACAATAGAGGGACGATAACTACTTTTTGAATTCCCGAGCATCAAACGACCTCTGTGCCAAATTTAGAAGAAATCCGACAGAACTTGGTTTTTGTAAGGAGAAACCCCATGGGCGTTGCCCACCCCCCATGGAGGGACTAAAACCATTGTGTGTGCATTCCCGAGCATCAAAGGACCTCTGTGCCAAATTTGGAAAAATAAGACAAAAACTTGGCTTTTATAAGGAGATCCCCTATGAGGGTTGTTCCCCCCCCCCCCCATAGCGGGAAGGAAACTGCTCAATGAGTATTCCTGAGCAACAAGAATGAACCTCTGTGCCAAATATGGAAAAGATCCGGCAAAAAATAGATTTTTTGCAGGAAAATCCCCCTTATGGGGTTTTAGTTAGATACCATGGGGAGTATATGGGACCGGACTAACATGCGGGTTTCCGTTTTTTTTTTTGCTTGGATAAAAAAAAAAGCTTGGATGTAAGCAAACTTGTGGCGCACACTGATCTATCGGTTTAGAGGTTTTTATTTTAAACCGGTGTAATGATGTAGGGTGTACTGTACATCGGTATTTAACGATGCATCGATGCATTGTAAAGCCCTAATTCCCAGATATCATTTCACATTGTTCTTTAACTTGAATTTGCAATAATTATTTTTATATTTTAAAGAAATTGTCTGCTTGTATTTTTAGATTAATAAAAAAAATTTTAACATCTTTTATGTGTCTCTTTTTTCAACAAATACTTGCCTTTTGCTTTAGGCGAGGGGGGGGGGGGGAGTGCAGGCCAGTCATTTCGATTTTTTTTTCCAATTGTGGAAAAAGGTGTACACTCTTCAAAATTTTTATAGAGAACCAACTAAAAACACGGCCTTTTGTACGTAAAGAATAAAAGTTCAAAAATCAAAGGGGGGGGGGAATGTCAACCCCCCATAACTGACCCCCCTCCCCCCCGTAAATGACGGGCCTGTGAGTGTGACTATGCGCATCAAAGTGGGAAATTATTGTGGTAAGATTCTGAAGTAAAGATTTGACTAAATCTTATAAGATACAGTCGAACCTCGTTAAAACGAACTTTAATGGATCATTAAAAATGATTACTCTTAACAGAATTCGTCTTATCCGAAAAACAAAAAACAATGGGACAGAGAATACAAAAATGTCCGTTTTAGAAGTAATTCTTTTTAAGCGTGTTCGAATTAACGAGGTTCGTCAGTATCGTCAAAAAAAAAAAAAAAAAAAAAAAAAAGAAAGAAAGAAAGAAAACTAATCAGCTCAAAAAAGAAAAAAGAAAAATAAAAGAAATAAACTCAAAAAATTACGAAATTAACATGCTCAAATATGACAAAATTAATTTGACGAAACTAATTCTCTGAAAACTACGAAAATGATTGTCGATTTGACGAATCTAGAATGAAGAAATATTTCGTTACATTTGACGAAATTCGCATCTTCAAACCAGAGACGAAAACAGTTTCCTCAATTTGACGAAATGTTCGCTCGGAGCATATCCCTGGAAGCGATTTCGTCAAAAACGAAGAAAATTTCGTCGAATATGAAAGTCCATTTCTGAGAGTGCAGTTTAAAAATGGTAGAGAAGATGGGAGTAAAGTGAAATGAGAAAATTCTTTATAAGCTTAAGCTAGTTAATGAAGAAAATATATAAATTGTCAATTGGAGGGATAAAAATGTGTAATTCGCAAACTTCAAAACTAGTTCTTAACGATTGAATCAATGAAAGACTAGAGCATACTGGTCAGACTTATAACAATCAATAAAACATTTTTGATCTCCCTCCCTCGCATCAATGTCACACGTATTCATCAGGCAGAATAGTGCTACTTCCAGAAAATTTAACAGATACTGAAAAGAAATCAAATCGTCTGATCCAACTTTGAAACGGACACCAACTTTATGCGGTCTGTGATGCTCCTTTCATTGAAAAAGAGAAACGGTCATTAAATTTTGGAAAGGGGGGGGAGTACCAGGGCCCAGGCCCGGACTGGCCATAGACTTGACCGGGACATTTCCCGGTGCGCCCTCTCGAAAGGCGCCCTTCTGTTATTTTCTTATTTTCCAAAACAATGTTTTAGCATTATGGAAATAAATTATGTAGAATCAAGAAGTGATTTTGCATGTGAATATTTTCAGATGCAAAAGCAATGTTCTTCTTCTTTATATAAACGTTCCCTTTTATTACCCTCATAAAGGCAATTAGTCCCCCCTCGTTTCGTAAACGGTGGCTTATCTTTTGCTCCAAGGTTCAGTTCTGGGGACAAAAGCGGACTCATGGTGTTTCCTCAATAAAAAAGGGATGTGAGGGTGAAAGTGACAGCACACATCTATGGTCAAGAATGGTTTGATTTATTGACCGTACTTAAGTTGCTGTCAGAGCGGATAGCTGGCTGATAACGATCATGAGTGCAATAGAAGCAAGTAAGATTAAATAATGTTAATTTTTGAAATCGGCGCATTAAAAATAGTGTTGCGTCGAAATAAGTTGCATAAAATCAATATTTTAGTGGACGGATGAACACAATGACACATGTCGCATTTTTAGTCACTTCACAAAAAAAAAAAAAAAAAAAAAAAAAAAAGACGGTACTGTACGGTGATTTCTAGACTTTTGAGTCAAGGCGCCCTTTTCGGAACTTGGATTTTTGCATGGCGCCCTTCCCAAAATAAAAGTGTGACTCGTAACTGACAGACAAAAATAAATATGAGTCTTTTATCTGCATTGAATAACCCTTATTTATCCTGCAGAGGATCTGAAAAAAATGGAAAAAAGTTTCATAAATAATAATGTCTAAATTAGTTGAGAAAAAAATTGTAAAATTTCGAAGTGGTCCTAGGAGGATTGCAGGGCTTCCCGGGGCACATTTGGGGAATTACTGGACTAAACACAATAAAGATGCCGAAAAGTTTTAAAGATAAAGCATTTTTCGATTTTAAACTAAGTTTTGTCAATTAAAATCACAACAAAAGTTAAAGTTCTTTGCCGTCGGCAAGCTTTGTGTTCAAAACGTATTCCAGTTTTTGTAACTAAATTTAATCCCTTCACTGTATTAGTCTTTTTAGCCAGAGGTGTGCACAAAAAAGGGGGGTCATGGCATAACCTTTGGCATTGAAATTTTTAAGGGAACACATAGGATTTTTTAAATATCATGTTAAAGGTTACGTTTTCGGGGGAGGGGGGCGCGCTGCGTAGCATTTGGAGGGAGATCGTCATTGCCCTGGTGGGGGGGGGGGGGGTAACCCTTGTGTAAGCTACAGTACTACCTTAAAAATATTTATGTTTGAATTTCTGCATAAAATCGTTATATCATTGCATTTTATGCTGCCTTCCTTTAGCTATATCACTTTGGGAAGTTTTTTAATCTGTGTTATGGAATTAATACTACTATACTCAGAATTAGGTTCATATTGTCAATACTAAGGCATAATAGTGACCTCTTATACCACCAAACTGAAAATCCATTATCTTTCCCTGTGTGTGCGATACGTTTAAAGTAATTACGGGGCCAACAATTTCATATAGAAACCCTTACTTTTTAGACCACTCGACGCCCACACGCGTCTGGGGCAAGTTACATAAAAAGCAGTCATAGTTTTCTTTTCTTTTTTTTTCTTCTGTATATTATCCCACTAAAAACACTTTGTTTTTCACAAATGCAGTTGTTTCTGAAGATTTTCATATTTACATAGAATCTAAACTTTTTTTTTCATTTTAAAGGGGGGGGGGGGGAGATATCACAAATTACCGCTACGAGTGTCACCCATGCTAGGTAGGCTACTGGTATTACAAATATTAATAAGGGTCACTAAAAACTATATTAGAAATCTAATGCGAGAAATATCGAAAACTTTATTCGTTTTCTATCTGCACAGTTAATTATACACATATTAGGAGAGTATATTGCCTCCCCTTCCCTCCTTAGAAATGAAAACTTCCTTGCTTTTAGTGCCTTTTTCTTTGCAAAAATGTATAAAAATTTCTTTTCCAGCCATTAGTGACTTCGTTATTAAAAATGTCAAATTTTAACGTCTCTAATCTAAACTGAAATCGGTTTCCGTGGGGAAAAAGATTCCGCTTTCCATGGGGAAGATTATTGAGCCCCCCCCCCTCCCTTAAAATTTTGCATATGGTCGCCCTTGATTGCTTAAAAAATAAAGAGCACTTTTTCACGGAAAAAAAGCTTAAGATTCTAACCATTAAAGCGTTTTATAAGGGTCTTTCGCATCATTCTTGTACAAGAGCTTTTGACAAACTATCTTAATGATAAGTAGAAAAAAAGGAGCATACATGTAGACCACACATGTTGACTTTAATGGTTTTATGGCTTTAAATGACGCCTTTTAAGATGCGTTTTATGGATAAGGATTTGCGATGCTTGGGGATTTGTGGCAACGGATTTCTGCTGGACAAGGACGGACAACTATCATAAATTTTATCCAGTTAGACGACAGAGGTCCGATTGCTGTTATGAATCGACGAGTCATTTGGATCAGATTTTAGCGTTAGTAAACATGTGATTTTGAAGCTGCAACAAAATTGGGTACATCAAGTTAAGGATCCTTTCAACAGTAGGTTACTCGTTTCAGTTTTCATTTTCTTTTTATTGCGAAAATATTTTCCTTCATGTATAATCTTAAATTATAGAAATACAATCTATGATTCGTAAAAAAAACTGTAATATGATCTATGAGCTGCGAAATGACAAATAAATGATTGCAAAATTTTCCACAACACATAGTTAAAAAAAAAAAAAAAAAAAAAAAAAAAAAAAAAACAACGTACTTGGATAAGTTGAAAGATAAAATCTAAGTGATTGTGTTATCAAATGAAAACTATTATTTTAAATAGTAAAACAGATTAAGATCAAGCGTGTCCCTGAACTATTTTTTTCATTCTCCCTCTCTTTTTAATATCATTGGTTTATTTCATGACGACTCTTTCTAATTCGAGTCAGTTTTCTAGAACCAAATTTAACACTCAAAAAGTTTTCGAAATTTTAAGACAACAATCCCATAAAAATGAGTGGAAACGTTTTAAAAAATGTTCGTTTGCTATTATGTACTTTTAAAATATAACACTTTGGTTAGCGAGAATTTCTGAAACGAATTTTCAGAAATTAGATCCTGTTTTAAGAATGGGGGAAAAATATCATCACGAAACACCCTCCTGTTTTCTTTTCCTGCGGAACAAAAAAATTGTAATTTTAATTTTACTTCGAAAAAATTAAGGAATTCTTAAATGTAAAAAGGAGGCAAGGGGAAAATTAGACAAGATGGTCAAGAAATTTATTTGTTCTTTCAAATTGAAATCGTTGACTTTTCTTGCAAAAGTTTTATTAATTAATTTATTTTATTAATTCATTTATTCCTTATAATGGTTACAAACAATAATAGCAATTTTAAATGTATATCCATACATAAAATGATTTCTCAAATAATTTAATTTTCAAGCTTTTCCGAATAGGTGCAGTGTTATCAAAATATTATTTATTACGTACTGCAAAGAGGCAATCAGGTGCATTGGATGAGTTAAGAGCTTGATTGGTTGTATTTTCTTGTAACTTTGACCCAAGATATTTGCTATGACCTTATCATGTTAATAATCATAGGTCTAGCATAAATAAGTCTATTTCATTACAAAGGCATAATTCGTATTAAATTTGACGTTTGAGATGCAAAAAAAATAATATTATACTTTGAGTACAGAACAAATGAATAAACATAATTCGATTTTTTTTTTAAAGAGCTGAAATTAATTAACCACTAGTGTAATTTCTCATGTTATATCCGCACTAAATTCTTCTTCTTAATTACTCTTTATTAATTTTCATTTTTGATAGGTTTAGAGATGAAAACAATCGGAAAATACCGGAAAATTTCCGAAAAAACGGAAAAAACCGTTTTTTTTTCGAAGGGGTTTATTTCCACTGCGGAAAAATTGAAAAATGAATTTTTTAACTTTTCAGGAAGTTTTAATTGAAATTTTCAGCAAAAAGTGATTAGAAATTTCTCACACTGAAATTTTGACGCAATCCCCCCCCCCCCCCCCCCCTTGTATGTTAAAATACTGTGTAACTTTAATGCAAGTTGCGGTACGATGATATAATTTCCATATAGATCAAAGAACGCTTGATACTACTTTTTTTTTTTTTTTTCAAAAAAGCTTAAACCAATATCCTTAGTGAAGAATCACGAAACTATGTTTCTGCTTACTATGCGATCCAAATGTACAGGATGCGACAAAAAAAAAGGACAAGCAATTTTCCATGAAACTTTATTAAATATAAATAAATTAACAAAACACAAAAAATAATATGAGAAGACCTTCAGCAATCAATAAATTTAATTGGTTTCAAACTGGCACCCTTTTGCAGTAATACAGAGATGCAACTGCTAATTGAAATTTTCATTCAAGGGCCGCAAATCCTTTAATCAATCCTATTCCCTATAAAGTAATTGGTTTAGAGAGTTCAAACTTATGTGTAGTTTAGGGTTGACCTTTGACTCTAGGCCATACAGTGTAATAAATAGGACTGAGGTCTAGCGAGTAGAGAGCCCCCTCAAAAGATCATATCATGTCAAAAACAATGCGCCTTACACCACTCTTGTCTTTTTGACCATATGAATCGGTGTGGAGTTTAAGGAAAATGTCTAGTCTACATTGCTGAAGTGCTCTAAGGGGCCCACAGAAGTACAATAACTTCTAAAATGTCCTTCTGGTTTACTTTTTGATTCATTTTACGGCACTCATCCACAAAAAACTAGATTTTTTTGCCGCTTGTGCTGATTCCATCACAGATCAAGATTGACTTCGGATTTTGGCGATATTTAACATTTTCTAAGGTGCTTGGCAAGTCTACAAACAAAATCCTATTGTTCTGGGGATCTGAGCTGGTATAACGGTAAATCAGTGAAAGTTATCTCTTCCAAGGTGGACTTGCTGCCCATCTCAAACGTTTCTGGCATAATTTGGAGTCGTACGAATGCCTAAACTTTTTATAACTCGTAAAACTTCTGTTTGAGCTGTTTTTTTTCCCTTAGTCGCACTTATCAGTTACAAATTCTCGACTTACAAACGACTTCTCTCGTGGAAACCCAAGGATTTCATTGAACTCGCTTTTGGATGACCTGACGATTAACTGAAATGTTCACTGTTCGTTTTTGTACTTTCCGGACATCGACTATCATTTCCAAGCCACTTGAAACGGCATACCGTTTCAAATACTGTTTGCAGAGACACAACAAGCAAACGAACTGTCGTTCTACTCGGTTAAACAACTTAAAATAGCAGGTATTTCGCTTAAAATTGTAAGAAAACCGAAAAAACAATACAAATTAGGAAATAAATCCTAAATTACTTTCTAATAAAGTGAAAGACAAAAATAAATAAGACACTCATTAAAATGAAATTACCTTTCTTCCATTCGATGATACAATTTTTGTCCGATATTTTTTTTTTTCTTTTTTTTGCCGCATCCTGTATACTGCCTGCTAAGCAAAAAAGTGGAATCTGCAGTTGGGCTCAAGCTGAGATTGCGTTTTAAAGTTTGGCTCTTCCATATATTTGATTCAGAACAGAGAACAACTTGGTTATAATAACTCAGTTTTGTTCAAATGTGCTGGCATGACTACTTTTACTACTGTGCTTAGCACGGCCGTATGAATAAACTGAAACTCCAGTTTAAGTTTTGGTTCAGCTTAAGAAAAACTAATTTAGCTTTGATTTGGACTTAGACTGGATTGGAAAAAATCAAAACTCAATAGCTTTCATTTTCAGACAGTAAAGTTACATTGTTGTATTATTTTTCTTTCGAAAAAAATATCAATCATGTTTGAAAGTCGAAATTTTCAATAATATTTCAAGTTTCAAAGGCAATTTAAAATAGAAAATGTGATTGTTATGATTAGACACACATTACCCAATATTATTGGATGAATGACGATTTGACTTATTTCTGGTGTTTGACCATAAAAGCTCTCAGTTATAAAAAAGTTTTTTTTCTAATTAATCTTACCTTTATGTGTATTTCTGTCAAGCAGAAAAAGATGTGTGGATAGCATATATTTTTTGATGTTTAACCCTTTATATGTTCCAAGAAACAGAGCTATTAAGAAACCCCAATTTTATTCATAAAAAATCAAATTTTCCAATTTTTCCTGAAAAAAAACCGTTTTTTTTTTTTTTCCACCACTTCAAAATTCCCGGAAATTTTACATCTCTAGATAGGTTATAACATTTCTTGACTTACCCAATTTATAAAATCATGTTTTCCGTTCATGACTGAATGCCTTTCTTGTAGTACTATTCATCCAAAAACGTACCATTTTTCTTTTTAAAGTATATTTATAGAAACTAGTAATGACCTATTTAACCTTATAACCTATGATATTCATTAACACTCGCTCCTATTCTCAAAATAATTGCATAACTAAAATGCTGTAAAAAAGCACCATGCAGAGATGCAAAGATTTTTAACAATGCTATAATGAAATGATATTTTTAATAGATTCTTTTTGAGTTTTATACTTTAGCACATTAAAAAGTGAATTTTTTTTTTTTTTTAAGTCTTTGAAAACGGACAACAGTTTCAAATGTGGTGTACATCTCTTTTTAGTTTTGAACTGCAGAAGCATTTTGTTGAAATTAACCAACTAGCATATGATATGCAAGAAAAATACGAAAAAAAAAACTTGGGCATGAATATTTATTGATCGCACGGAGAAAAAAGCTCCTCAGCTTAAAGAATCGACAAATTTATTTGACAAAATGACAGCATCATGTTTTAAAACGACAGCAGATACCAGTGAAAAATATTCAATCGACAACACAAAAAATAATGTATCACGGCAAGAGATGTTGTCTACTAATACTATTGAAATAGTGAATGATGCATTTCCAGAAGAAAGACGAACAAGCAATGAATTTTCGGAAGAAGTGCCTATTGAGAAACATTTAGCAAAATTTCTCATTCTTAGAAACTGGAAAATATCCCCCCCCCCCAGCGTTCTTCAAATTTTCAGGGGGTATTTTGGGGGGGGGGGTTTCCTCTCTTTTTAAGCGAGGGTCTATTTCTAGGGGGTAATCAGTAATATTTAAGGGGGGATGCCAACACTCTTGCGGGGGGGGGGGAGGTCTCTCCTACTATTGTTGAACTTGAAAAAAATAAGACTTCTCTTTTGGATATTTTCTGTAACAGAAAAAAGGACTTTATTTACTTCTCAATGATTTTTTTATCCCCTTAAAATGTCCACACTATCTCTTAAATCCACCCATATTATGGAGGCAAAATCGGCGCCCTTCAACTCGGCTTTCCCGCGCCCTTTTGACCACCCAGTCCGGCCCTGTCTAATTCCATTCATTAATGTTTAGTTATAATGTTCTATGACGCTACTTTGTTAAATGGAGGATTTGTTGGTTTTTTCGATTCTTATGCTTTGGTCGCTAATTTAAATTTCAAACCGGGTGTTCAGAAGTTTCTTTTTGAAATCGAATTTTTCCCGTAATTTTCTCTGTTCTCTTTTGAAACCTGACAAAGTATTCGAAAACCTCACTTTTTTGAAAAATCGTCTATTATTGTGAAAATAATCCCCCCCCCTAAAGAACTCAACAGCTAAGGAACCCATCGCATTTAAATGCAAAAGATCTTACCCGGCTTTGGCTTGAATCTCCGTTACAGGTTTAAACGAAATTCTGCAATTTTTCTTTTTACGGGGATAACAATCTGACATATTTTTACTTTTTATATGCAGTGAAAGACAGTGAAGTACAGAATCACATTTTTCAGTATTTTTAATATAGTTTTTGTCTTCATCATAAACGCATTGATACCAAACTTTAAGACTCAAAGGATTCTTAAAGTTAAAACATAAGGAAACTGACGATTTCAAGGTTAAAAGAGTTTCAAATTCTACTGTAGTTCTAGGTATCTACTTTTCTAAATGAGCATGTCCTTCAAGGCGAAGAAAATATGACAAATCTCAATTTGTCGAACGGAACTTACATATTTGCCGATTAATAAAATACTGGTGCATGCACAAATTAAGTACGCACAATTAAGTACAATATCTAATGAAATTTGGACATTCGAGAATTCAAAAATTTGAATCGTTACAATTATGTCCCCAAATTTTCCGAATCGGCAGACAAAGTGTTCCCAATATGGCCGTTTTGGGGAGGTCATAGTGACTTCCCGTGACCTCCCAACGAGTGCCATTGAATATGGTTTCTAAAATTATTTTTAAGTTCACAAGTTTCAATGCTATTAGTGCATTTTTCCAGAAGTAAAACTTTAATTTCTTACTGACCCGAATATAAAACTTTTAAAACACAAGGGTTTCGTGTTTGTATCTAAAGATGCTTATTTTTATTTATTTTTTATTTTTTTGGAGTGCTTCATTGATGATTTTTTTTAATTATAATTATTTTAGTTTTGTTAGATAAGTATGAAAGCTGGCTCCAGAGTTCAGAGAATTTTGAGTCTTTCAGAGTGGCAAATTCTTCAACAAAAATATCATTAAACTTGATACTGTTTGCATGTCTCTCGGTCACGTTGTTATTTTATTTATTTACATTGCTATAACGTAAAGTTTATCAATAAAATGGTTAAATGCAAACTGTTAAAGAATTTAAAACTGAACATAAGAAAGAAAAAAAAAACAGAAGGAAGAAGTCAATCGCGATTCGCTAAAAATTTACTAGAAGACATAAAAATTTAAATTTTAAGTACTCACATGCTATATAACACAAAATATTATCGTAAACAAAATCTAATGTTCTAATAACTTTAAAAACGATAAAGAAAGGAACTGATTTATTTTTAAATCAAATTTGAGTTTCAGAAAATGTTTAAAAACTATCATACGGGCAGTAAAATATTCAGAATCACAACAACTACTCGGATTTTTGCTATAAAGCAATCGCTACAACTTAGCAACTAAAAGAAATTGCAAAGTCAACGTCAACGAATATTGGAATACGAATTATGATTTCAAAATAAATACTGTTATTTTACATACATTATCGATGATAAAAAAAACTACATTTTGAGAAAAGGGAATGAATAATATTACTAGCACTTACCTTTAACTTGGATTACAGCTGAGCAGTCCTGTCTCGGCACACCCGAAAAATAACTGACATGGCTGTCGATACTTTGAATTCATTAGTTTCTCTTCCCGTATGAAAAGAAACACCTTTTGCGCATCGTTTTGCGCAATCTAAAACAGTTTTACAGTTTTTTTCTGTTATTTAGAAGAGCAGTATTAAACTGTAGGAAAAAGTAGTATATTACTGTAAAAACAACAATTATTTTTTGCAGTGTAGTAAAGGTTTTTGACCTGCGGTCCCCTTACGGTTATAAGGGACATCTGCTCATAGCGCATTCGAATCTTTTTTTTCTTTTTTTATTATTACAGCAATTATTAAAATAGTTTATCTTCCCTACATAATTTTTAAGTATTTATTTATATCATTTTTTTAATTATTTTCTTTTTCTTCCAGCAAAACAATTTAAAACAATTCATATTTTTCATCCTAACACTACTTCGTTACCACTAATTGCTGTGGTAGCAAAAAAAAAAAAAAAAAAAAAAGAAGAGAAAAGAAAAAGGTCCATAGTAGATTCGATCGTGCTTTCTCTGGAGTACAAGATCGCGCTTTAACCAACTAGGCTAGTGGCAACTCGTCAAAAGATTGACATTTTAAACTCATAAGATGCCTAGGAGACTCCATGGCGACTTGAAATCGATTTTTCTAATAATTTTCAGAGTATTGCGTCGTATTACTTTAACCACGTAAGGTACTAGGGGTCCTCTTTCACCACAAAAAAAATTGACGCAAATCTCCGACCCCACGGTCGTGCCGCCTCCTTGTTAGTGTTAGTCCTGGGATTAGATGTCTTAGTATTGCTCTGAGGCGACAATAAGTTTTATAAACTTACTGCAGCTGAGTGAGTTTGCATGGTCTAAATAAATATAACAGACACAATATTACAACTATTCGGTGTGATCCATCAATGAGGATTTGTTTTTCTATACTAAAAATTGCTTTTAGATTTGTCATTGAAAAGTTGTAGTTCTGAAACAAATTTAAGTTAATGTGTGATAAAAGGTACGCTACTTTTAAATAAGGCATGTGATTATATCGAAGCATTCATAATTACTGATGACTGCAGTACGCAAATAGAATACACGTATCCGTTAGTATAAATTATATAGTAGTTAGTTATGAGCACTGATAAATATTCTAACAAAGCAGCAGTTACTACGCACAACCCGTGTGGAGGATTCGCAATTGAAACATTGATACTCATTTTCAACAGTTTGCTATTCATATTAACAATCTAAACCAAAGACTATATTTTACCTCCAATTTCAATGCCACAAATCTTTTAGTGTATCCATTGAAGTACCTGGGTACATTGTTTGGAGTATATTTTCAAGGACTTATTCATTTTAAATTTTTCTTGTATATGATGTAAATTACTTCAATGATTGATAGCTGTTTCAACAAAAACAGAAGTTATGAATTACTTTATAAAACTAAAGCGCCAGGTAGATATTTAAAAATTCATGAAAATAGCTCTATTTTTTAAACAATGCCTACCTAACTCTTGATTCTGGAACAGTTTGTGACAATTACTATATGAAATTTAAGCATCGTACGTGCTTTAAATTAATTTCATCTTGTTGCGGAAGCTCGAAGCTTTAAGACGGTTCAGAAAGAAATTACAATCTTTAATTTCTTTCTGAACAGTCAAAGTGCATTTTCAAAACGCTCTTACTCTTTTTGACTAAAATTGCTTGATCTTGACTCTACGTATGAAATTTAGACTTAATTATGATCTTAAAATAAGAAAAAATACAATATACTACATTTGCTAAAAAATTTCATTTTTCAAAATCATACTCAAACCAGATTTCTTTTTGTCAACAATACAGATGTGACAAAATGTGTATTATTTTATAGTTTTATTTGCTTTTTTAAACAAGAATTCAGTTTTCAAAGCTAAAGATTTGAGAGAATATCCAAATGTAATCTTAATGATCTTGTTCTCACGTTTTGTATAATTTTATGTAAAAATAAAGATTTCAATGGAATTGGGGGAGGGGGGGAATTTGTAACCAGCCCTAAGAGATCATATTGTTCAGAATGCTGAACAAAATATAAAAATTTATTTAATGTTGATATCTCTTCTTAAGAATAACATTTGACACAATATGGAAACTAGTATTTCTAAAAACGCACGTTAGTTTTCATTTTTAGAGTAGAAACCAGGGGCGTGTCCATGGGGGGGGAGAGCACCTGTTGGCCCGGGATAGAGCCTGAAAGGGGCCTAATATTTTTAAAACTACGGTTAAAATATAGGGGTAAACAATTATAAAGGGGGGCCCGGAAAAGTCATTTGTGACGGGCCCCATAATTTCTGTGCACGCCCCTGATAGAGACAAATTGTTTCCCACAGATATTTTATTCATTAATACCAAGTATCTTTAAATTATTATCCCTTGAATAGGAAATGTAAGCGCTTAGTAAAGCATTTTTTACAGCATCTCTAAAAACAAGCGTTTCCAATACATAAAATGCATCATTGAGCAAAGCTGTTTTCATAGATTATAAAAATTAGAATTTCTTTTTTCTTTTAATAGAAGGGCAAAGTAAAAATACTTCAGCAAAAACGTCAAGCTTCATTTTTAATTCATTATTTGATTTTTAATTGTTTTTAATGGAAAAAAAATAGATTTTTTTCGTCAACATCTATATGCGTTTGCATTTTTTCCATTGCCCCCAAAAAAAGTTAAAGCGTTCACTAAAAAAAAGATTGGGAATAAAAAACATTTTCTTCCCACGTTCTCTTTTTTTATAGTGGGAAAATTAATGCAGATTTAGTTTTATCTATATCTTGTACTTATTTTATAAAATGTTTACTAAATGATTTTGGAATTCTGAAAATGGGAACTGCGTTTAAAATTTAATGCATTATTTCGTGATTTTATGTTTCATCTCAAAGTATTTTAACCACAAAAAATACGTAGAAAAATATTTTCAACAATTCCGTTAATGTCTCTATTTTTGTTTACCTGTGTGCATGAAATAAAATCGAAGTAGTTACTTAATGTAAATATCCGGTAGGTCCGGGATAAATTTTGCTCCAAGAAAATATATTTGAATTTCACATTCCCTATATCACTGCTCTTATGTTACACAATATTTACTAAACTAATATTATTTTTTTCTGCATTTTAAACCTTACTAATACGGTAGGCGCCGCTTACGTGAATTACGTTTGTTTTAAGCAGTTTTGATTCCATAAAGTGGCTGGTTCAATAAAGTGGCGAATTCAATAAAGCTGGATTTTGTTCTGATTTTGACAAATTGATTCATTAAAGCGGTTGATTCGATTAACCACTGATTCAATTAACCGGAGTCCACTGTATTGGGATATTTGTTTAAAACTGCTTGTAACTTTTGGTACGGAAAATAATCAAAACATTGCATTTCGAAATGAGTGTCAATCTTCAGTTAATAGAGAGCAAAGTAACTTTACGTTGAAGAAATGCAAAGAGAAAATAAAGTGCCAGGCAAAAAAAAATATGGATGGCCATCAAATGTGACACCACGATAAGGAAGAGAAATCTTAAACAGGTCTAAATGACAAACTTATTTTTTATGGTCTTGCAGTAAAATCCTTCAGTATGTAATTTACAGTTCAAAAGTGGTAAAAAAAATCAACACTTTTGCTCGCCTCAAAATGAATGTGTGGCGAAATTGACTGAGAAGAAGAAAGAAAAATGTCTGAAATTCAAACAAGTTTTGTCCTGGAAAGAAGACGGGTATCAGAATTACATTGCAAACGAAAAAAAAATAGTTTTTCATTGCTTCAAATGACTTCCAACTGTTCTGACGTAATTTTCACAGCATCGTACAGAAATTCTCGAAAAGAAAAGCTACTACCAGCCGTTGTGTAATGAACCTCGTTCGAATGAGTAGGATAAGCAGACAGCATTTAAAAACACTAGATTGAAAGCTGAAGGCTATCAGAAGAATATTTTCTTACTTGTAATAACAGAATGTGGTCCAAAATTAATTTCCCCTACACACGAAGCCTTTCAGCTGAACCAATTGAACCAGATGGTATAAAAATTAGAATATGGTATTTAAAGGTGCGCGCTCAAGATTTTGATCATTTTAAGGAACGCAATACTCACGGTTACGGATGCAGAACAAGAATTTAAATTTTGTTAAATGGAATTTTTCCTTTCTTTCTTCGCAACTTAATCTGCATTTTCAGAAACCCCAAGTAACGTTGGAAATATAGGTGTAACGAAACCTGTCGGCGGAATGTAACAAAAACTGAAGGTGGAAAAAGTTGCAACGAAAGGTTTTATAAAGGACTAATGGCAACACGAGAGAAAAGGAGCATTGTTTATTTTTGAATAATTTCCAGCATTAATCAGTAGTGGGGATACCATTCAAAGAACACCATGCGCTAAGCACTGCAAGTGGAGAAACTTTCACAAGGAAAGCGTTTTTCTTCAGATCAGTGTTCGAATTTGTTAATGAGTAACTATCGTCACACGTTAATCGTTTCAGTTCTATTTCTGGTTTTTCAATAAACTGATTAATTGCACAAAAAATTGGTTATTGCCATTCAAAATTTTTGAAGTTCGTTCATGGTAAGCGTAACCGTGAGCATTGCGTTGTTTGAAATCACAAGCTTGAACTCATACCTTCAAATAGCTTATCTAAAATTTAGTTTCGATTGATTCAACGGATAGGCTGCAAAGGCTTCGTATAAAGGGGAAGTTACTTTTGGACAATCCTGTATATCATTACTCATAATAGTATGGGAAAACCTTGATAAACAAAATTCATTGTTTGATGGTTTAAAAAAATTGTGTTAATTTTATGGATTGACCATTTTGCAACACTGATAACTTTAACCGATAATTCCGAATAATTCGTAAAGTGAACCAATGATTTTGAAACACTCTCAAAATAAATATTAACGTAGAATTTTTCAAAACTTTTTTTCTCAATAACTTCCTCTGAAAAAGTATAATGAAGGTTTTTATATTATTTTTAAAAAAAAGTTATTTTCCTCAATCAAAATACAAGTATTTGAAAAATAAATATGAACCCATCATTTCAAAACCCAGTGTATAGCGGGAGATAGAGCTAGCAGAGTTTAGAGAAATCGTAAATAAAGTTGGTATTGCCCATGCCAATCCAGGCAGGGGGGTTACCTTCATACTCTCGATAATTTTTTAATTTAACATTGGTTAAAATTCAGAAAAAAGTAAGTTACGGGCTAATTTTTTCTCCCAAAAAATTTTCTAACCCGAGATGCTGTCTGCCACAGACGGCAACCTGAGCGTCATTTCTCACTTATGAAATTTTTAAGTTCTTTTATTATCCCCTAAACCAGGGATGCCAGCCTACGGCTTGCAAGCCATATAAGACCCACGAAGCTGATCCACGTGGTCCGTTGTTACGGTAAGATTGCAAATAAAAAGCTTTATACTATGGAACGTTCCAAACCAACTGAGCATCTTCATTCGGTATTAAGAACTATTGTTACAAACTCAGAGGACCATTCCACGGAAAACGGTAATTTTGTCCCGAACGTGACGCGCTTCATATATTTTATAGAAAATAATCATTTAAAAGGTTGATGAAAAAAATTTTGTTGCTTAAGAAATCACAAACGCATGTGTGACTTCTTAAGCAAAAACTTTCTTCAAAAAAAAAAAAAAAAAATTTATTTTTTTAATGAAATAGAGGAACCGTCACGTGCGGGACAAAATGATCATTTTCAATGGAATGAGCATATACATATTTTTTTTTTTCAATGGTTTAAATAATTATTTCTAAACTAATGAGATATGTTTCCTTTACTTTTGAGCCATTGCTTTCGAAATCTACAATTTGTTTTGCCATTGCTGTATTAATAGAGAAAAAATATTAGTTTATTCATAAGCAAGTTACCAAAGGTTGACTTTGGATGTCCCGGACTTGACGCATGTAAATATATTTTTTTTTTAATAATAAAATTGTTTTATAGAAATATAATTGTGTCAGGAGCATCAAATGTAAAGATTAAAAAAAAATGCTTAACCCTGTTTCATTAAAATATTAAGAGATATGACAAAAAGTTACTGAAATTTAAGCGTTTTATTTTTGTCCCGCACGTGACGGTGGAATGGCCCCAGAGCTAAATAGAAGGTTAAAACCATAGACATGGAAACCGGTTCGCTCGCGCTCTCTTAACTAGATGGATCATCCTGTGGTAGAAAAGTGATTCCTTTTCAACCAACGATCGTCCGCCATTTGTAGGGCAAGAACTTTCCACCGCGCATCATATAAGCTTACTATCGGTTCGTTTTCCGCATTTTTCTGGGATTTTTGTTTTAAAATAGTACTTTCAGTGAAAGATTTTTTTTTTAATTTGAAAAAAAAAAAAAATCCTTAAAATCATTTTTCTGTTCGAAATTAACTACTGGAGGTAATTTCAAAACAGAAATTAGATTTCGCATCTTTTTAATTTGTAACTCATTCGTCATTCGGAATTATGCGAAACATTAAAGTATACTTTTGTCTTTAACGAAAAATTAATTTTTGGGTAACGGATAAGTCAGTTTTAATCACTACGAGGATTTTTTAGGCTGCATCTCGTATCTTGTGTGAATTCTCTCATATTTTCAAATTAAGGGATTTTAAATTAACTCGGATATATCTGTGAAGTTCACTGTATAAAATTTGCAATTCATGGGTAAATTTATATGTACTTTTGGTTAGAAATAAATTATAAATTTAAGAAATCAAAATTGATATTGAATGGCTTTTAAAGTCATGATAACATGTTTAATTACTCGTAATCAGAATATGCACTTTAAATTGCAAGAAGTAAAATTTACAAAATATTTTTATTGAACAAAAATGGCATAAGGTACATAGATTTGTAAATCTCACATTAACTTTCGGATCAGAATCAATAACAAATATTATGAAATAAAATTATATGTAACACTTGCAACTAAATTGTTGATAAAACACGAAAATTTGCTATTAATTCTCTATTATGTGCAGTTTTTAATGGTGACAACTTTTCAACGCTAATTTTTGATTGATCTAAAAGTTTTATGTTCTTAAAAATACAAAAGACTTTAGTTTTCGAGCGGTATCTAACTGCATGCGTGTGAAAAATGTTATCCATTTCTCACTGAAACTTGCTAAATTTAAACTTTTCTTAAAATTACGAGAGAACTACAAACTTCATATTTCGGTTACGGAGACACGAAGGCAAAAAATTTACGAATCTAGACACATGCTGTACTTAGCTCTTTCCATTGCTACTAAATCATCAATATTTTTTCGTTAATCAACTTATCCGTTATCTTGTTAATTGTTCATGTTTTTCTTAAAGCAAAATTAAAATAAAATGCTATTTGGTATAAGTTTATTTATGCTATTTTATATTTAACGGATAATTTAATCGTTATTAAAGAGTATGGTTTTTGTTAATTTTTGTCTGATTCTACAACGCTTACAATTGAGATTCTTAGAAATATGGTGACATCTAGTTTTAACATATTGGTTTCCAAGTAATTTTATTAGTTGAAGTGTATGCTCCCTATCCTTATCATCATTGCCATGATTGATCTCTTTAAATAATGAAATGCAAGTAAAATTGGCTAGCACTAAATTGACAATTTTGGTTCTTATTTTGACCACATTTTTGGTAAACCTTTGTTAATATACTTACGGATACACTTTTCTGTTTCTGAGCAAATTTTAACACTATCCCCCCCCCCCTTTATTTTTCCTATCAAATAGAGCAGTATGCGTTACAATATTTTTACTCCTGTTGATTATTTAACATTATAGTAGCTCAAACTAAATTCTACGCTTCTAAATACAAACTCACTTTTATCTGTAGAAAGATACATTGCTTCCTTTCTTTGCTCTATTCGTACACTTAAGAGCCACTGTCTGTAGGAATCAGGCAGTTTACGGCATTTGTGATTGTTGACATTTTTAATTTTTCTTATTTTCACATATGTTGTTCCTTATCATGAATGTAATGTTTGAGCAAAATATAAGCTTTGTCTGCCTTACCGTTTTTGTGAAATTAAATTTTTTAATTTAGGGAGCGTGGCACATTTTTGCGTGTTTTTCAAAATTGCAGATTTTAAAGTTTTTGTTGCTTTAAGTGCCCCTATAATGACATGGATTTTTAAATTCTATTCTATTATATGGTCTTCTTTGATACTATTACAGCTGTCAAATCGGTGTCACTACGAGGGCGAAGGCCACAAACTCCGTTTAAAAATGACCGAAAATGATTTTTTTACTACATTCTATGCCAATTTTCTGAAAGCGCCTTCATGGTGACACCAACGTTTTTACATAAATTCCTAACTACACTTGAATACATCAGAAATATGTAATAAAATTGGTGTCACTATAAGGGCGCCAGGAGATATTGGATCTTTTGTGTGATAAATTTCACAAAAATGCAAATGTTTAAAATCTAACTACTACTCTTGTCCTCAAAGCAGAGATCTGAAACTAATTAAGTTTGATAACCAACATGTTCGTCTAACATATGAACTAAAAAAATCGGTGTCACTCCTATTACTTTCGGAAATATAATCATTGGAAATTAGTATGTTATGGAGTTATTTAAAAAAAGACTTTTTTAATTTGAATGGCTTTTTGCACGGTTTGTTTTAAACATTAATATAAAATTACAGTAGTGACACCTAAAATAATATGTTCCTAATGCTTTTTAGCCTACTTTCCCAGTAAAAGTCAGAAAAAAGGAGAAAAAAGCATGAAAGAAGGCTTAATGCATCTTAAAAATATCGCAAAAAACAAAAAAAAGTCAAAAATGAATAAAATAATTACATAAATATTGAAATATTAAAAATTGGAAAGTAGGGTATTGAGATGGGGGAAAATGTCTGTCGGTCTGTCTGTCTGTCGGTCTGTCTGTCGGTCTGTCTGTCTGTCGGTCTGTCTCTCTGTCCCCCCCTAATAACTTTTGAATGAATAGTCCGATTCGAACAAACTTTTTTTGTCCGAAATATCTCGGCGAGGACACATCATTCTCATATTTCACTTTTTGATTTGAACTATTTTTTGTTCAATTTTGAACAGTTCCAAAAAACTTAACATTAGCGCCTACAGGGAAATTCAAGGCAATTCCGAACTGTGAGGCGAATTTGCTTCAAACAAACTTTGTAGGAAAAAGCTTCTGATGAAAAACTTGTATATAAAATATCTTTTTGATTTGAACAATTTTCCGTTCAATTTTGAACAGTTCAAATCCCTTAACATTAGCGCCTACGGGGAAACTAAAAGTCAATGTAGATTCCCTACTTGAAGGCGGATTTACTTCAAACAAATTTTGTTGGAAATAGCTCTTGACGCCAAACTCCAGACTTCGATTCCGAGAATTTCGGAACACTTGACTCCGACTCCGACTCATGTGCCCGACAATTGATCGGACTTCGACTCCTCGACTTCGAATCTGACTTCGTAACTTTGGCAAAAATTTATACACGGAGGACAAATGACTGACTCCGATTCTTAGATATTCGACTCCGACTCCTTAACCCTAAAATGAGATTGACTCCGACTTCGCAGCTATGGTTTTGACTGTGAAATAATTATTGTTGATCTGACTTGTTTTTATTTTTACACTAAAGTTAATTTAGGTATTCAGTTTTCGGCGAATAAACTCGAAGTTATTTATGTTTCTACATAAAGATATGCGCAGACGATTTTTTTTTTTTTTTTGACAATGAAAATTATTTCTTTAAGTTGACATTTTATTGTTTTTATTTATTTTGGTAAGTGCATTAATTCATTTAAAAAATTGTTTTTGGCAACAGGGGAAAAAAAGACTTTTTTTTTTTTGATATGATGTATTCATTTTAATGAGCTTATTAATTTTAATTATCATTTCTTCGTTTTGAAAGCTGTTAAAGATTTTTTTAATGGAAAAATTGTATTAGCTGCTTTGTTTAAAAGTTGCTGCTATTTTTTTTACGCATCTAATTTTTTTAGGTGAGTGAAAAATATTTTATTCCTAGAAATCAGCTTAAAGTATTTTAAAAATATGTTTGAAAAAATTTGCGATTTTAGCTATTTTTGAGAATATTGATCAGGTACTAGAAAGTAGTATGGGTATACGGGAAAGTAGGCTCGTCTAGTTCTAGACAGAACTTCTTGTTATAAAAAAAGCTTTATAAAAAGCATTAGAAACACAGTAAATCGATATAGGTACAGATGGACGTATTGTGTAATGTGCATTATAGGCTAAAATAATCGTACTAATATTCATATTTTTTCAACCATACTAATTTTTTATCTGTTATTTATATTAAAAATGCAACTATTTATAACATTATGTCTTAAATAGTGATGAACATAATGTATCATATAGAGAGCATTCAGAATCTGAAACATAATTTGAGGATGACGTAGACTAAAACAAAGAAAACATAAAAAAAGAAATCACCCAGTTTCAGAAAGACGGTCATTTCTTATTGATATCTGGTAATTTTGTAGCACTAAAGCTTGGGAAAACATGGTATCCCCTAAATTTAAAAATTTAATTTCCCAAAAATGGTAAAGCAGACAAAGCTCATATTTTGCACAAACATTACATTCATGATAAGGAACAACATTTGCAAAAATAAAGAAAATTAAAAATGTCAACAATCACAACCTGCCTGATCCTTACAGACAATGGCTCTTAAATGCTGCTCACGAAGTCGCACAGTGGTTCAAGGGCGGAAAAAATAGCCATTTTTAAGTTTTAAGATAAAAAATATTTCATGCCGTAATTACTTAGCCCTTGAGTTGTAGTACCTTACTCCAAAAGAGTTTTTTGAAAAAAAAAATTCGTTTTTACAAAAAAAAAGCAGAGATTGTTGAACAATTGCGTTTTTACTTTTTTCGGACGTACGACGTATACTTCAGTTTTAATTCATTCGTTCAATAAGGAGGACTAAAATTTAATAAAAGTCATTTCTGATTGGTTTTTCACACTTATAGGATGCATATTACATCGTAGTTAAAAATTAAAAATTCATCAAAATTAAAAACTACCTGAAATAAAAAAACATTATTTTTTTAAAAATATAATGAAAAGTATTGAGGAATATACTTTTATCGGCGGCTTCCGGTGGGCTAAAATTTACATACATTAATAGTTTAATCCTTCCTGTAAATAAAATACAACATTTTAGCTGCGACCACCTGCGACTGCAGTCGTGGCAGATGTTTTTGTTCGATCTACGCAATTTACGAATACCAATATAATAAGTTAGAAAATAACCCGTAAAGGTAAGACGGAGGTAAATTGCTTTTTTATCAACGAAATTGGTCATCAAATTTGACATGCTTCAGACTAACGTATGTCACAGTTTCACTACTTTGCAGGAGAGCCTAAAAACGTTTGTTTACTGTTTCCGAAAGTTGGGGCTTTTGAAACATTCATCTATAAATATAGAGGATTTTTTTAACAGATTTACGTTGTTATGGCTTAATGCGGCGCATTATTCTACATGCAATGCAGTAGTAACCTGAAAATAACAATTTTCGGAACTGTTAGGCTTTAAAGAAGATACATATGAGAAAGAAATTTTTAAAACTCATACAGAAATCTATATAAAAAGTTAAATAACCATTCTGTTCATAAAACAATGAAATTAGAAAATCATTAAACGTTTGAAATTTCTGATTTCTTTTTCGAAATCATTCTAGTATAAAGCTGTTCTCAGTTTGTCAACATTGCCAGAAAATCTTGTTCTAGGGTATCAATTGCAATAAATAAACCTTGCATGTGGTATACGACTGATTTAATTTATATTTTTCACTAAAAACACAGAAATGAATTTGAACTACAGAGAAACCCCGATTTCACGTTCTCAGAGGCCTGAATCAAACATAAAATACATAAAATGTGGAAAAACGTCAATTCAAATCCACAAACATAAAACATGGAAAAACGTTAAATACAGGAAATGTGTAAAAAGCAAAAATCAGATAAGGAAACAAAAATAGTAATAAAGGTTGCCACGATGACACTTATAAAATGTAAAAATATTTTTTTTTACGAAAAGAACATTTTTGTACACACCAGTTTAGATCATTCTAACACATTAAGTAACGAATCCGAGCGTTTGGGTTGAAAATAGTCAGTAATTATGAGTCATTGAATCCAAAGTAAATAGAGCATCTTCCAGGATTGGAACATTTTGCAAAGTTTTTTCCTGGTCTTTATGATAAAGAAAATAGTCTTTCACTATTACTAAGCTCTTAAATGCAGTATTGAAAGAAGAGACAAGTTGTGTTTCCTCTTCTTGTTGTTCATCTTCAGTCCATAAAGTCAGATACGGACGGAGCCGAAGCGTTTCTGTTTTCATGGATTAACTTTCAACAGAGTGGATTATGTTTAAAAATGCGCAGAGGGAATTTTCTTGATTTTAAAACATTTTTTCTCTTTTTTTTTAAACTACTGAGGGAAAACGTAAAATGCGGGAAATTCATAAATAACAAACTTTCCATCCGTGTTAAATTAATATTATTAGTGTACGGAAAAACTGGGACCTGGTGATAAAAAACGTAAAATGTGGGGAAAACGTAGATTCGAGGGACTTAAATTCGGGGTTTCTCAGTGTATACGATCAGCAAGCATGAAGATAAATATTACCATGCCACAATTTTAACAATTTTCCAAAGCATATTTTGAGAATATTCAAAGTTATTGAATTTTTTCCGCTTTTTTGTCGTTTTGAACCACTGTGAGTCGTCATGATTGAGTTTCATCCACCTGAAAAACGCTGAGAAACGAAGCAAATACCACCAATATATTTGCCCTCACAATGACGGCCAAGTCTACTCCTAGGGAGAATCATTTTCCCCTCCGAACTTCGGTAGGATGATCCATCTAGTTAAGTGAGAGAGAGCGAATCGGTTCCCATGTCTATGGTTAAAACAAATGGTTTCTAAACAACAAATGGATACTTCGTATTATTAAAACAAGGATGTAGTTTTCATAACACCAGTTCTTCGATTGTAATTGTATTTCCCTCTCCTTTTTTTCCTATATATTTATTTGAAAAAAAAAGATATTTGTATGTGTTCTGGTCCGCGAGATTTAACGCAGTTTGAGGTGCGACCCTCAGCTAAAAAAGGTAGGGTACCACTGTCCTAGATGATGCTCGATATTTTGTTGCTATTTCTTTTTTTTTTTTTTACTTGAAAGATCAGGGAAATAGTACTTAATTGTACTGATCAACAGTAAAAAAGGCAAAAGTTTTGAAAGTATCAATTAAAAAAAAAATCAAATATTGACTTTTTTTCATAAAGCTGTCGTTAGAAAAATTGATCACACATTTCCAAATCGTGTATATCGTTTTAAAGAGAAAATAATTATTCTAAGAAATACGCAACAAAATGTCTTGCAACGTTCCGGAGAAATAGTAGTTTAAAAATTTTGTTGAAAATCGCTATGAGAAATGACGCCTGATGCCCACGTTGCCATCTTTGGCGGGCAGCAACTCGAGACTAGATTTTTGGGGGGGAAACAAAACTATATCTGTAACTCTTTTTTTTTTCTAAATTTTAATATATGTTAAATTCAAAAAACCTCCGAGATTATAAAATTAAGATTTTTTCTTTATATACTAGATTTGATATGAACTTAGTGAATTATGGAAATCAAAAAGAAAAAAATCAGTAAAGGAGCAAGAATGGTTAAAATAAAAGTTTTTGCATATTTTAATAAATAAAACACTTTATAATTAAAATACCTTTTCATTTTATTAACATGAAAACTTTTAATACAAAAGAACTTGCTCATTTTTTCAATAATAATAACACGAAGCAATTGAATATTCAATTATCTGTCCATTTTACTTTTTGTTAAGAAATACCTACGTACAACACTTAAGTTTTCTAATTGTATACAATGTCTTTTCTATACATCTTACTGATTTCATCAACCAAATACTTCAGGTGAATTACAAAATCTCACAGTTCTGTTACAACCTTGAAAAAAGAGCGTTTTTAGTACAAATACAATATGAATTTAGCTTATCAACTTAAACCAGACCCAATAAGTGTCTTTAAAAAAAGTTTTAGAAATGATTGTTTCAAACAAACAGCCTATTAAGTCCTTTCAGTTCAGTAATAATGAAATATTTGTAAAATTTCTTTTTTTTATGCTACACCCAATTACTTCCTCAACATTTAAATTTGGTAAAAGATAGCTACATTATCGGAGTTATTGTTTTATTTAATGAACCTGACAAAATCAACTGCAGAATTTTCAATTCATTGTATATTTATTTGTTTCACTCATAGTTTCAAGCTCAGAATGTTAATTAGAGAATTTTACACCAGTTTCCTGCTGAAATATTTAATTGAAAATAAAGAACGTAACTATAGGCAAACTGTTCCTTTTGTTAATAAAAAGCAACAAAAGACTAAATATCAAACTTTTCTCGAAAATTATAAATAATTTGCGTTCTAATGAAAATATTTTTTTCGTTTGAAATTAACTTCTCTAATACCAATGGAATTTCTCATCGCACTGAACTATCATTAATGAGAAACTGCATTTAAAATAAATGGCATGTTTCTTTCTTTTTTCTTTTTGTTCATTTTTTCGCAAATTAATTTGCGCGTTTTAACAAGTGCCTGTCAATGACAGATGGCAAAGTAGTGAGAAGTAATTATTATATATTCTTGACAGTACAAAATGTTTTTTCTCTAATTATCAACAAAGAGCCTCTTAAGCTGCGTGAAACTAAATCGTAAAAAAATAAAATTTAAAATTAAACCAAATTAAAACTAAACATAAGATGTGAGTCATTCTTCTTTAATTTAGCTGAGAAAGCTGTTAAAGAATTTTTCAGGCATGTACTATTATCTTTTAATTTAACGCTTATTTTAACACGTTCATTTACGTCATCAATTGAATTTCCTAAGATTAAATTTTATGAATCTAAAATATACATTAAACACAAAGCTGCTACGAAGGGTAATCTGTTTTTTTTTCTTTTGAGTAATTTTGTGATATCCCAAATTCAGAATGGAACTTTTATAACTTTCTCACACTGCAAATAATCAAACACTTTTTGAACACTTTTTTCACACGGACACTTGTCTCCTTTTTTAGAACACTTATTTCGAAACAGTTATCAGAACCGTTGTGAGAACATTTTTTAAAACATTTTTTGAACACGTACACTTGTCCCCTTTTTTAGAACACTTTTTTGTGTCAGTTTCCAAAACACTTCTAGAAACAGAGTTCGGAACATATATTTAGTTCAGCATTCTTTTTAAGCACTTATAGGATCGCGTTAAAGACACGTTCTTCAACACTTCACTGAACATTTTGTGGCACACATATAAGTACAGTTTCTAGAATGCGTTTTAGAACAATTTCTTCGCACTAATATCATCCGAGGATACCTACCGCACAAATATAAAAGTAGCTTTTAGAAATTATAAATATGCACTAAATTCGTGTTCATTTTGAGACTGCAGGCTGATGATGGTTTAGACTTTGGATGAATCTAATTATTAATCAGCATAGCTACTATGAAAATTTAAAATACAATGATATTTCCAAGATAACTAAATAGCTTACAGCAGAATTGCACACGAACAATGTTTACTAATAAAAAGGTTGCAGGAAAATGTAGTGCACAATATTATTTAGTACATAAACTGCATACATTTAAAATATTAATTTTCATATATTAGTTTTCAAAGTTAATCCATACTGTAAAAAGTAATCAAAAGTGTACAAACAAAGGCTCACATAACTGCAGTTTGTTACTTCATAAATTTCACTTTCAAAAATTTTAATTTCTCACGATCAAAATAAATTTGCCTTCATTGTTTGAATTCGTGCTACTTTGCTATTCAGTGATCTATTGCTTGGTATCTGATCAATGACCTTAAACATTAGTTGTGTTCTTTTAAAAATGTAAGTGCAGTGGAATTCTTTAATGACTAATTATTTCCTTGAATATTAACTAAAACGATGAGTGCTGGATCTGGGGGCGAAGAGGGGAGTTTGGACCCTTGCCCCCGTAAGACAATTTTTGGGGAACAACAAATTTGTTCTAGTTCCGTGGGGGGGGGGGGGGTCGTTGAAACGCAATGTAAAACTTGCAGAAGAATGAGTTGGAGCATCAGTTTCAAGATTTGCCCTAGTTTGGAAAAATCGTATATCCGCAACTGACAATTATCAATTAATTATTTTTAGTTTTAGTTCCTTGCATAAGGAAGAAAAGTGTTCGCGAAAAACAAAATAAATAAAAAATTACTCAGTCGTCAGTGGCTGGCATACACTTTCAGTTTAGTAGCTCTTTTTTACCATTAGTAGCCACTTTATTCAAAACATTTATTTATTTCTTGAATGAGGAAAAAATGTACTGCATTAAAACATGAGCTGTGGAAAAGGTATTACCGTTTGAGATCTAACTGCAATTCCATTCATTTGCCTTTTTTCTATCCCCTCCCCCCCCCCTTCCCGCCAAAGGTGAGTACAAACCTTTTGTATACGCTTCAAGTTTGTGCTTGTTTTTAAGGGGTGCGGTTTGGATTCTGAAATTAATAATGGCTTTTATTATTGATTGAAAGGCGACATGTAATACTAAGGTTGGGATTGTTCTTACATTGCAAACTAATTGCTTCAAAATAGAAATGATTTGTGTATGAAAAATCATTGGTGCAAAAATTGTGTGGCCGTTTCGGTTCTTAAGACGTGACTGGTTAAGAACTCTTTTTAGCCTACTTTCCCAGTAAAAGTCAGAAAAAGAAGAAAAAAGCATGAAAGAAGGCTTAATGCATCTTAAAAATGTCGCGAAAAACAAAACAAAAAAATCAAAAATAAATAAAATAATTAAATAAATATCGAAAAATTAAAAATTGGAAAGTAGGGTATTGAGATGGGGAAAAATGTCTGTCGGTCTGTCTGTTGGTCTGTCGGTCTGTCCCCCCCCCCTAATAACTTTTGAATGAATAGTCCGATTCGAACAAACTTTTTTTTGTTCGAAAGATCTCGGCGAGGACACCTCAGTCCTATATTTCACTTTTCGATTTGAACTATTTTTTAATCAATTTTGAACAGTTCAAAAAAACTTAACATTAGTGCCTACGGGGAAACTGAAAGTCAATGTAGATTTCGTACTTGAAAGCGGATTTATTTCAAACAAATTTTGCTGGAAATAGCTCTTGACGCCAAACTCCAGACTCCGACTCTGAGAATTTAGAGGCACCTGACTCCGACTCCGACTCCTGTGTCAGACAATTAATCGGACTCCGACTCCCCGACTTCGACTCTGACTTCGTAGCTTTGGCAAAAATTTATACACGGAGGACAAATGACTGACTCCGATTCTTGGATATTCGTCTCCGACTCCTTTATCGCAAAATGAGATGGACTCCAACTCCGACTCCGCAGCTATGGTTTTCACTGTGAAATAATTATTGTTGATATGATTTGTTTTTATTTTCACGCTAAAGTTATAATTTAGGTATTCAGTTTTCGGCGAATAAACTCAAAGTCATTTATGTTTCTACATAACGATATGCGCAGACGAGTTTTTTTTTTTTTTTTTTTTGACAATGAAAAGTATTTCTTTAAGTTAACATTTTATTGTTTTTATTTATTTTGGTAAGTGCATTAATTCATTTAAAAAATTATTTTTGGCAATAGGGGAAAAAGAAACGATTTTTTTTTGATATAATGTATTTATTTTAATAAGCTTATTAATTTTAATTATTATTTTTTCGTTTTGAAAGCTGTTAAAGAATTTTTTTTTAAGGGAAAAAAGTATTAGCTGCTTTGTTTAAAAGGTGCTGCGTTTTTTTTTTTTTTTTTTAGATGTGTGAGGAATACTTTATTCCTAGAAATTAGCAAAAATATGTGTGAAACAATTTGCCACATTTAATCTCTAGATGGCAACTAAATGCCATACATTCAGGTCTAACTCAATCAGACAGTTAATACCAAGTTCATTAACAAATGCAGCTAAATTTAAAATACGCATGGAATTTATGTTTCAAACTTACGCACATAACACTGAACAGAGTTTATCAAACTTATCTAGTCATTAAACACAATATGTTAAAAATGAATTTAATTAACTTTATACATACACATTAAACAATTTACATAACAATGCTTGAAACTATCATTCTTCAACAACCGGATAAACCATTGCCTAAAAAAAAGAAGAAAAAGGCTTTTTTTTCACAAACATACGTTTAATTACGAGAACACAAGCAATACGTTGTACATTTATTTGTAGGCTGTAGGGGAATGTGGGCCAAAGTGAAATGGAAAAATAATTACTTTTACTGCCAACAATCTCGTAATATTTTAACTATATAGTAGCACATGTACTCTATTCCAGTCAGGAAAAAAATACATCTGGAGCTTAAAATTAATCATAATAATGGCAATTTTCAAAAAAGGACATTCATATTGTAATATTTTGATGTAAGTCAAAAATTATTTTTGTAAAAATAAAATGATAAAATTATTGTTACTAACATTTTAAATATTAATTGAGACCTTATAATATTGAATGCGGTATTTTTTATTTTTTCAGTTAATTTTAAGCTTACTTGTATTTCTAATGTTGGCAAGGTGAATGGGACAAAGTGAAATAGTTTATTTCGTTTACTCACTCAGCTACACAGTTCGGCAAAAAAAAAAAAAAAAAAAACCTTCAAAATGTTCCTGACATTTCGTCGGCTGATTCTTATGCAAAATGACCCCCTGAATCCGAATATGACCTCTGTTTTATCCCTATAGATACCAATTTTTTTTTTAAAGGTCCCCCCCCCCCAAGTTTTTTTCAATTTTCCTTAGTTTTAGAGAATTTTTTTTGAAGGTGAAAGGTGCTTTATATTAACTGCTAACATAGTTTTGGTGGGCAAGAGAGGTTCAAAGTTCAAGATCATGGATACCCATCGCTAAAAAGGGGGACTTAGGGGTATACCCCCCAACCCCCCAAAATATTAGAAAAATCGCGAAAAACGATCTTTTTATTCTGCTTTTTTTAAAAAGGTGTTTGTAAAAAACATTTCGGTGTAGAATTAGAGTGTAAGACTCCCTTCTATGACTCCTATGTCCAAAAAATTTTTCGCGATGTAAAAAAAAATAATTAAAAAAAAAAAAAAAACTGTCTTATGAATGTCGCACGTTGCATACGAGCAGAATCGCAGGTCTTCATTCAAATAGATATTCTTCTGGCTGATTCTTATATAAAATGACTCCTTGTTTCCAAATACGACCACCTTTCCCTCCATCACGCCCCCTTTTAGAACCTCCCCCCTCCCCTGACTCAGAGCCATTTATTGTTTTAAATTTTGGAGGGGAAAATGAGCATTACAATAACCGTAAACATTATTCTGAATGACTAGAGATGTGCAAAGTTCTAAATCTTGTGCATATATAGCAAAAAAAAAAAAAAACTAGCCCCCACAAATAAAAAGGGATCGGGGTCTACAAAAATCGGTACATGTAGGAGGAAAACGGAGATCATATTTGGATTCAGGGGGTAAATTTGCAGAAGAATCAGGCGGAATAGCGTCAGAAGCATTTGAGAATAATTTTTGCTGCACAGTGTGTTTGGAGCGGTGACCCCCCCCCCCCCTGTTTTCCTTTTTGCTACATATGCATAAGATTTTGAGCTTTGCACATCTCTAATCATTCAGAATTATGTTTACGGTTATTGTAATGCTCTTTTCCCCCTCCAAATAAAAAAATGGCGGGGGAGAGGAGGGGGTAGGTTCTAAAAAGGGGGCGTGATAGGGAAAAAGATAGTCGTATTTGGAAACAAGGGGTCATAGGGGTCATTTTACATAGAAATCAGCCAGAGGAATGCCTTTTTGAATGAAGACCTGCGATTCGACTCGTATGCAACGTGCGACATTCACATGATATTTTTTTTATTTTTTTTTACGTCGCGAAAATATTTTTGGACATAGGAGTCATAGAAGGGAGTCTTATACTCTCATTCTGCTCCGAAAATTTTTTCACAAACAACTTTTTTTAAAAATCAGAATAAAAAGATCGTTTTTCGTGATTTTTCTTTTATTTTGAGAGGTTATACTGCCCCCCCCCCCAAGTCCCCCTTTTTGCGATCGGTGTAAATGATCTTGAACCTTGAACTTCTCTTGTCCACCAAAACAATGTTAGCAGTTAATATAAAGCTCTTTTCACCTCCAAAATAATAATAATAATAATAATAATAATAATTGCTCTAAAACTAAAGAAAATTGAAAAAAACTTGATGGTGCTTTTAAAAAGAATTGGTACGTATAGGGGGAAAACGGAGATCATATTCGGATTCATGGGGTCATTTTACATAAGAAATAGCCGATGAAATGTCAGAAGCATTTTGAAGGGGTGTTTTTTTTTTTTTTTTTTTTTTTTTTTTTTTTTTTTTTTTTTTTTTTTACCGCGCAGTGTTATTTACAAAATCACTTACGGATTCATTTATTAATTTGTTTACATTCCTTCATTCATTGATTCACTTATTTATTCATGCCTTCACCCATTTTCTTATTCATTCACTATTTTATATGGTCATTTATTTTTCTTCATGTATTATATATATTATTTATTTCAGTATTCGTTCATTGTTTCATTATCTTTTTATTATTCATTCTACCCTTCTTTTACTCATTCATTTGAACAAATACATTTTATATGAGTGAATAGAACATTTTTCATTCAGAAAAATATTTTATTTTTCACTCTTTCTAAGAAAAAAATAAATTGAAAAATTTCCACTTTTTTTTTACAATTCTTTGTAAATTGTAATTTTCAAAAGAAATTTACAATTTGTTCATTAAAAAAAAACTTAGCCAGCTTAGCAATTTCACTTTACCCCACATTCCCCTACTATTTTTTCTATAATAATAATTTTTCCGAAAAAAAAGCCCCTATATACCTGTCTTCCTCCTTTTCTCTTTACATCATCAAAGATAGGTAAAATGTTTTAGACGCATCAGTTTTTACAATTTTCCGGATACCCCCCCCCCCCCCACCAACCAGAGTTTCCTTCCTCTAACATCACCAAAGATAGCTTTGAACTATACTTAAAAAAAAAAAAAACATTTTCAAAATATTGTGGTCAATAATAACCTTATTCCTAAAGTTACCTTACAAAAATGTTTTTAACACTTTAGTTTCAAAATATTTTCAGCTGAAATGAACCCCGGAACATAAAAAACAAAGTTCAAAGTTCCTTAACAATGCCCTAAATGTATAGTTTTAAAACTGCATTCTTACATTTTTTCCTAGAGGTATCCTTCCCCCCTCTCCATACATTTCCCCATCTTTACATAATCAAAGACAACTTAAACATATTTTAGACTAGATAAATCTCCGAGGGAGATCTCCCTACACCCTTTCCAGAACTGTAAAAATGGCTTACACTTGCGTTACTAATATTGAATTCGGCATTTTCTCAGAAAAAGGTCTGATATTTCCTGTTTCCTCAGTCTGTGGTCACCCTTAATCCATCTCTCTATGTGATAGAACATATAACAACTAAATTACAATTGAAATAGTTTTTACACTGCAACAGACATCAACAGTTTAGTTATCCAACAATTTTTACTAAGTCTTTCAAGGAACTTTTCATGGTTCAAAAAAAAAAAATGTTTTTGTGTTTACGTTATCAGGTTGTACCTGTTTTACAAAGAACTAAAGGTTTTTTTTTTTTCAAAGAAATAAAGGGTCAAATTTTTTATTCACATGTTTTTTATCACACGGCAAATTAAAAAGTGGGATTAAAGAAAAAGCTATTAAGCATTTTTTTTCTGAACTAGCGGTTTTAACTATTTTTTTGTCATGATCCCATTTTTAAGAACACGAGACCCGATACATGTATTGTATGTACTCAAAACGCACATTTATATAAGGCACCCTGTTTGCTCTAATTGCTTTAATGATTTCAAAAATTTGACTAAGATACTTAATAAGACTTTTAGCTAAGGTTTTGAACTCAGATTATTCATTCGAATAATACTTTGTTTGGCATTTCTGCAAAACATCGATCATGAAACTCAAATTTCATGATTTTTTTAACTGCAACAGATAATAAAATTAATTATCCATAAATAAGATGCTAAATGGTACGCAATATTTTATCCTCAAAATTCAAGATAAAATTGATTGATATGAAACATTAGACAATATATTTTGTCAAATATCATTACTTAAAAGAATCTTGATCTCTTGACCTAGGTTCGAATCTCATTCATACTATTGTGGTAGATTTTGGTCATATTCAAGTTTAACCTAATCTAAGCCGCAGAACCTCCAGCGATTCATTCTTTTTCGGTTTGTTAAACCAAAAAGTTGTGCACAAGATGATCGATCTTATGGAATGTTTACAAGCAAAAATATTAACGTATCAAAAATTTGCTAACCAGATAAATAAAATCACCTGAACTACATGTAAAAAAAAAAGTAGATGACAGAACTTATTAAAAGCATTTAGATGAAAGAAATACTTTTTTTTTATGATTGAAATTGAACAGCGTAAGAAATGCCCTTCGACCTTCGTTAGAAATGTTTTTGGATCATAACCTGTAGTTTAGGAGCCCTTATTTAAACCTCTAACTCCGATGTTCCTAAAAAATTCTAAATCTAAAGATAAGGACAGGAGCCCTAAATCAATCGTCAAGTTTCAAAATTAGAATCCTAACACGTTAGTCTTAACGTAACCACAAGTTTTAAAACACAGGATTTCATTTTATTTCAAAACTTAAGCGGTATGGTAAATTATTAGTTTATTTAAGACAAAAGTATGGAGCTCAGTAAATGTACAAATACAAAAATTATCTGTAAAGAACTTAAAAAAGGAAAGTGGCTTACCTTTTGAGCATTCAAAAAATCACGAAAATGATTGCGGCCGATCCAGATTGTTTACAAACATGGCGTAGCAAAGAAAGCAGTGATTTCACAAGCACTCTTAAATCTGCGCGCGATGTGTTCTCAAGTGTATTCCCAAACTTCGGCTGACTAGAGATTCCCAGAAAAACACATTCGGTGCACTTTTGGAACGTTTTCTTTATAACGGAACGGATTAGTAAAACATTTCAACTTCATTTTTTTGTATATAACACATTCGAGATACATTTTAGCACATATTCAGGCAACTGGAAGACTTAAAGAGTTTCAAATGTGTACCGATTATTTGCAGTGCAGCTGTCAGATATTAAAATAAAAACCAACTCATTTTTTGTAAAAAAAAATTTCTAACTTTATAACCAGGACTCTAAAACTATAATCACGTTTCCAGACAAAAGTTTGCAATTAGTCAAAGAGGTCATAGTTTATGCATTTGAAAAGTTTGAACAATGTTATTTGCCTGCTGTGATGGCAGTAGTAACAATTGATAATACCAATTATTTCAATCAAACAAAATTATAAACTAATTAAAAGGATAAAAGGAATAGTTACGTTCTGGAACCTAAGTTTCTAAACGAGCAATTTTTTTTATACGTTCTACTTCGTGTTTTACAAAAAAAAAAGACCTTAGAAACTCACTATTGCAATGCGATTACTTCGGCGGAAATTTTACACACATGAATAAATACAAGGAGCAAATATGGAAACCAAAAAAAAAAAAGAATGTTTGTGTTTTTTCTTTTGTGCTTAAAAAAAAAACTTCATACAGAGTATTAATTCGGTTTGAGGTGAGAGGATCATGTTTCATGAATTTTAATACGGACAATTTTCATGTCCTCCCGACTTATAAGATAGATTTGTTCCTCACTTTTCTTATTATGTGATAGTGTTTTTTTTTTTTTTTTGCTTTTTTAATATTAGAAAAAGATAATAAAATCGTTAAACGAAAAATTGGGTGATTAAAGCACAAATTGCAAGCGTTAAAAAAGCCGTTTTAACTAGCTGAAAATTTGCAAACCCGAAAATTTGTAGGGAACCATAGAGCTTCTGAAAGTATAACACAATAAGTAGTTGCCTACGTGACATTTGTGTAACTTCCACCCTGAAATGATCACCTTCTAGACCAAGAGTTGGTTAGACAAATAAAGTACTCACAAGGTACATTAAAAATTTCTGTATAGAATAAAAATACATACATAGCCAAGCATTTACCGCTTGGTCTGCCAGGGCGGGTAAGGGGCCAAGCGGGTTGGCGTCAAAGATCACCAATTTTCAGCAAGAAAACTGCAGATTTCTGCATGAAAACTAGTTTTTCTGAAGGTAATAGACTAAGAGATGGCTACACAAAAAAAGTACTCACAAGGTACATTAAAAATTTTATTAATGGAATGAAAGTATATACATAACCAAGCATTTATCGCTTGGTTTGCCGGGCGGTTCTCATTTTCCAAAGGTTTCCTTATTTTAGGGAGGGGGGAGCGCTGCAAAATTTGGGGGGAGCACAATTTTCTGGGGAGAGGGTGAGTACAATTTCCTAAATTTTCTGAAAATTAAGATATGTAGAGATTAGCAGCATCGGCCATCTCGAAAAACATTGGAGCGCGTTACTTCAATAATAATAGCTAAAGAGCATTAGTGCTCAAAAATGGCGGCGAAGACGGGGGAAGGGGGGGGGGGGGTGAGGGAGGTTCATGATGCAAAATGCGCAGTTGAAAAGTTTCATGGCGGTTCTCGAACGTGGATTTACTCTCATTTTTAACCGACTTCAAAAAATGAGGTTATGATTTTGGCTTGCGGCTTTTTATGGTGTGTTTTCGTATTACTTCAAGAACACTAGACCGATTTGAAAAATTCTTTTTTTTTGGAAGAATATGCTTCCCAGATGGTCCCATGTTAATTTTGTCTGGATCTGTTGAGGGGTTTCGGAGAAAACTAAGAAACTTTAAATTTCACACGTTGTGGCTACGTAGACCAGCTTTCGTCACTGCGCGATACGTCACAGGAGATCACGTGGTTTCGGCGTGAACGGTACATTTTTTCGACGGAGGTATCTTGTTTTGAACAATACGTATATAATTCTCTTGCATCGGGATTTTATTTTCACGGCGCCGCCTGCTAATTTTAATTTTGCCTTACTAATGCATTTCTTACTCATGTAGCAAATCAGTAAATTAAATGCACTTTGCTACGAAAATAGTTTATTAATTAATTTATTATATATTTTTTTTTTTTTTTGCTAATAAATAACTTCATCTAGTCATCAAAGTTTTTTTTTTTCTTTTTTAATATTTCAGTTTTGAAATATATTTAGTGTTAAATTCAAGGGGAATTTAATACAAAAATCCCCCCGCCGCTCCCTCCGAAGATTAAATTTATGTTCCTTAATAAATATATCATAACTGGCGTCCGATTTCTGAAGTGTGACTAGTATTCTAGATTTAATATTTCATGACGCCGTCAGCTTAATTTACAGTTAGGGTAATATTAATTTAGACTTAGTTGGAATTTTTTTATGTACTATGCTCCCCGATTACTAGAAGACGCCTGTGCAGATTAGGAAAATTCTTTTTCTGTTTGAAACGGTCTACTTCTCCCTGTCGTCTAATGGTCTTCAAGCCCGAGTATAAGGGATCCTGGAGAAATCGAGGGAGAGCATAGATTTAAAGACTAATTTCGCGTTTAGTTAAACTAGTGTTGAACTCAGGTGGGTTGTCAGCTACGTTATGTAGTAGTTTATAGGAGGCCCCGAATTCAAAAGGTTATAAAAAATTAAGAGATCGTGTATAATTAGTTAGGTATTAAAATAATTCATCGTATAGTAATTAAAATCAGTGTTTATTTTATAACTGGGTGTTTAGTTTAGTTGATTTTTCTACTGGGATTATAAAATAAATTTCATACTCGCGCTTTGTTGTTTGTAAACTCATAGCGTCTCACTTAAAGAAACGATTTTTATGGGGGGGTTTTTGTTTAATGCATGGAAAGGATCTAACTTAAGACCCAAACCTTTGCTTCACCATATTTGTTCTTCAGAAAAAAGTTATGGGCAAAAAACAATAAACTTCATTCAATTTCAATATCAAACGATTAAATATAAAATCCATTGTTAAAGAAAGTGCCCCCCCCCCCATAAAACAAAGGTACTTTTTTTACTCAGTGTTAAAGTACCATAAAACATTAATATTAGTCAAGGGTGCCCTCTTATGGGCGAGGGAGGGTGTTTTGAGGGGTATTTTTTCTTTTTAGGGGGCTCTTCCTTTGAGGGAGTATCCTCCTCCCTAACTATTTCCCCTGCATTAATCATTCATAGTCATCTCGCAATTTTTGAATAAAGACTCCTCTGAAGCAAACAGGAAATTCATTTAGTATCATTGTTCTAGTAGTATTTTGATCTTCATATATAAATCATCACAGTAGATACTCTGTTTCTAGTGTGGTATTGATCTATAATGGGGCCTAGTAAAGAGAAATGTGATTTTTTTCACGAGTTACGTGACACGTATTATTGTGAAATGTAAAATAGTTAGGAAAATCATAGATATTTAAATGGCTCTAACTAGATTAACGCACAAATAAATCCTGTAGAGGAACAAAGATCAGTTTTTAGTGCGAATCGTATAAAATGTTATGCGCATTAAGAATTTTTCTTTTTTTAACCGACATCAAGAAGGACGTTCTCAATTCGTCAGAATCTTTTTATGTATGTCCTCTGTAAACTCAAACACGCATAGACCAATTTGAAAAATTCTTTTTTTTTTTTCTTTTTCTCGTTCGAAAAGGTATATACTTCCCAGATGATCCCATGGTCATCAAATCAGTATCTGAAGCTGGAATCCTTGAAAAATCAATAAAACTCTTCAAATTCCATGGGCAAAGTCAAAGCGATTTAGGTTGTTTTTAGTGGCTCGTGAATTGTTTTCGGAAAGCATACTTTAATAAAGTGAAACTGATGATGAAGACAATTTTCTTTGTAAATAATTGCGCATTTGAAAAAGCATTTCTTCACAGTTTTCGGAAGTCTCCGAGACGCTGTGCTCTTTTTCTTTCTCTATTTTGTTCATCTTAGCTGTTTTCAGACTCCTGTGCTTTCTCACTCGAGATGTACGTAAAGAGTGAACCACATACTCTACCCTACGTACTTATTTTATATTTACACCACTAAAAAGCAAAAAAATAATTTATTTTCAAATAAAAAAAGAACCGACTTCAAAAAACAAAAAGGAACTGAAAAGTAAAAAATAATGGATCATAACTTACATACGATTTTTTACCCAAACGTATAAATCAAATTTTTTTTACAATTTCTGTACAAAAATCAACTAAATCAAACACTCAATTACAAAATGTACCTTAATTAATGTACCTTGTGAGTACTTTTTTTTGTGAAGCCAGCTCTGAGTCTATTCTGTCTGAACTCTTACTACTTCCTTTTTATTCATACAACACCACCTCCCTGCCCTCTTCTTACTTCCAAAGCTGTCTCTACTGAATATAGCAAAAACATAAAAAAAATCTTATCACGAGCATCGACACGAGAAATAGCGTTCTGATGAATTACAAATAAATACTTGTGCTGATCTGTCTGAGCATTGAATCGTAAAATAAAGCCGTGACACGTCCACCATCTTGGGGCTAAATAATAATTTTTCTAATGTTTGCTATGGTGAGTTAACGTGTTTTGCTTCTTCATTGCGGTTTCGTATTTACTCTATGTTGATCCACAATCAAGGTGCATCACAATTAGTGATTGCAATACCGGTATACCGGTTTACCAAATACCGGTATTGTAAAGCTATTTTTCAATTTCGTAATACCGGTATTTGCTGGGGCAAAATACCGGTATTTTCGGCATTAGCTGAAAATAATAAATAGTTTTAATAAAAGAGTTTTTGGTTATTTATTGGATATATACTATTGATTTAGATATGCATTTATTTTTTGATCAAAATCAATCAGTACGAAACTCAATCTATTTTTGTAAAAATTAGGCTTCAAAGCACGAATTCATCGAATATAGTATGTAAACAAAAGTAGCAGAAACAGTACAACATTATATGATATTCACATAAATAGATGGTAAGGTAAATTATACGTTTATGTGCACCACGTTTTTATTTTTACCACTTTCTCGGATCATTCATTTCAAGTGTATGACTATAAATGTATTTGTGATGTATGACAAATGTATTTGTGTGTTTGATTATTTTTTTCGAGTTTATAACAAATTGCAGCAATACTTTACAATTAATTTTTTAAATACTTGTCTCTAATGTACTGAATTTCGAGAAAAACCTTTTCATGTAAGTAAAACAAATAGTAATTTATTGTTCCCGATGTTGGTGGTTTGGCGGAAAAATGCTCAGTAATTATTAAGTGCTTTCAAAGTTGGCATAGTGTACTGGAAAATATTTTCAGAGATTTATATTATAAAGAAATTTGAAAAACAAACAGAAACGAATAAAATAAACTAACAAAATAATCAAATTTGGTTGAATTCATAATAAATGTCCTACGAAAAGGGCAGAAAGAATAACTAGCAAATGTAAACCTATCGTAAATCTTAGAAAATACTGTTAATATTTTAAAAGAACCGTCTCTGAAAAATAATTTACAACTAGTTATAAATTTCAAAAAAAAAAAAAAAGACACTATACCACACACAGAGCAAAAGAAAAAAAATGTATCTAAAACCAGCACGTAAGACACTGAATTTTTGGAAAATGAAAGACTTCGAGACAACGAGAGAAGGTGTATCTCACATTATTAACCGTACCACCGACGCGCTTGAATTCAGGAAGCATTTTCAGCTGCAGGAAATTTGTACACTGAGTCTCAGGCTTAGTGACAATTCAAAAAGAGCCTCCAAAAGTGCAGGGCCAGTTGCTCCTGTATTTTATAATTATTTGTTCACAATAAATTTTCATGATGAATGCACTTTTTGCGCGAAATTATGAAATGTAACAGCAAAATAATATGTTTTTGATCCTTCTTTTGAAAAAATTTTTAGTGCCGGTATTAATACCGGAATTCCGGTATCACGTTTTAAAAATATCGACTACCGGTATTGCATTTTTGGTTCGGTATTGCATTCCCTAATCACAATCAAGAAGCAAAACATGCTACTTCATTATAGCCGATTTAGGATGAAAGCGGCATTCAGCCCCACGATGGCGGACGTGTGGCTGCTTAAGATACGATCTAGTGCTTTAGGTCTGTATTCTAACAGGTATAAACAGTATACAATGTCCACTTATGATATCGGCAAAATATATTCAATAATCGTTCTAAAATTATTTTCAAATAAAAAAAATCGAAAACAAAGAGGAACCAAAAAGTAAAAAATAATTGTTCATACTTACATACTATTTCCTACCCAAACATATAACTTAAATTTATTTTACAATTACAGTACAAAAATCAACTAAATTAAACACCCAATTACAAAATAAACACTGATTTAAATTGCTATACGATGAATTGTTTAAATACCTAACTAATTATATACGATCTCTTAATTTTTAATAACCATTTAAAGTCGGTGCCTCCTATAAACTACTTAACGTAACTGAGTAGGTTTAGTTTTAAAGACTTTTGCGTTTTGTTAAATTAGTGTTTAACTCAGGGTTTGGTGGGTTGTTAGTTACGTTAGGTTGTAGTTTATAGGAGGCCCCAACTTCAAATGGTTATTAAAAATTTAGAGATCGTATATAATTAGTTGGGTATTAAAATAATTCATCGTATAGTAATTAAAATCAGTGTTTATTTTGTAATTGTATGTTTAATTTAGTTGATTTTTGTACTGGAATTGTAAAATAAATTTATACGTTTTTGCAGGATATCGTATGTAACTATGACCAATTATTTTTTACTTTTTAGTTCCTCTTTGTTTTTTGAAGTCGGTCCATTTTTTATTTGAAAATAAATTTTATTTTTTGCTTTTTAGTGGTGTAAATTTGAAATCAGTACGTAGGATAGAGTATGTGGTACACTTGTTATGTACATCTCGAGTGAGAAAGTGTCGAGCACAGGAGTCTGAAAATAGCTAAGATGAGCAAAATAGAGAAAGAAGTAGAGCACATCGTCTCGGAGACTTCCGAAGATTGTGAAGAAAGGCTTTTTCAAATGCGCAATTATTTACAAAGAAATTTGTCTTCATCATCAGTTTGACTATATCAAAGTATGCTTTCCGAAAATAAAATCTCGAGACACTAAAAAACAACAGAAATCGCTTTACTCGTCGGCGGAACGGGGGGATTTTCGTCATCCATTCCCTTTGAATTGAACACCAAATATATTTCGAATTTTAAATACATTTCAAAAAACTTTAATGATTAAATGAAGTTATTTATTTGCAAAATAGTTTTTATACTAAATTAATTAATTCAACTATTTTCGTAGCAAAATACATTTATTTTACTGATTTGCAACACGAGTAATAAATACATCTGTAAGACTATAATTGAAATTGACACAGGCGGCGCCGTAAAAATCAAACATCCCGATGCGTGAGAATTAAATATTGTTCAAGACAAAATTCCTCCGTCGAAAACAAAACCACATTACCTGTGACGTATCGCGTACAAAAGCTCGTCTACGTAGCCACAACGTATGAACTTAAAGTTTCTTAGATTTATCTGGGACCCCTCATAAGATCCATACAAAAATACTGTAGGACCATCTGGAAAGTATACCCTTCCAAACAAAACAAAAAAAAATTCAAATCGGTCCAGTGTTCTTCGAGAAACACGAAAACCTACATAAAAAACCGCAAGAGGAAATCATAACCTTTTTTTTTTGAAGTCGGTTAATAATTCAAAAGTTCCTCAGTGCATTCTATACAAACTATAGATGTGTTTAAAACAATTTCGCATGAATCTTTTTAGATGTTAATGATTTACTTAATTGAGACTAGAAATTTTCAAATAAGCACAAGTAAAACTCATTACAAAAGACAGCTTTCAGCATTGAAATTTAAGTTACGTACTATTTGGTTATAAATTCAGCTCGAGATACTTTTATGTGCTCATTTTTTCCACCCTATTGTTGGAATAACCTGCAGCAGCCTCCTCCCCCTAAAACCAACATAAATATATTTGTTACTAACAGAAGTGCATTTGTTAGTAACAAATATATTTCAACCCAAATGTAGTTGGCATAAGTTATCACTTAAACAGGTTCCTGGATTACTGTCTAACAAATTTGACACAGAATTTCTGTAACGAAATTTAGACGGTAAATTAATAGTTTTATCTTTTTTCTTCTACAATGCTTACAGTTTCCTTGGTTTTGAAAATTTTGCACGAACATTTTGGATTAGATTGAAGAAATAGAGTACGAGATATAGAGTAACGACAACAGTAACAGACAAGGGTGCAGTAACAAACAGTAATAAGAATGGAGTTAAATAATAGGACTTTTAGTCAGGTAAAACTGGTGTTATTATGGCCCATGAATACGGTTTAACCATCTAGTGTTATCAGAGTGAATTTTATGGGCCAGTTAGTATTTACAAGGCAGTGGTGGAAGGTTATGAACTGCTACCACGAGGTCAACCGGCGTTTCATGTTCATTTGAATTTAATAAGGCTTTTGTTCTAAAAATAAAGAACTTTTGCACATTTTGAAGAGAGAAGGGGAATTTTGTTCATTACACATCCTTTCCTCTTCCTGTGTGTTGCTGGGTCTCATCAGATTCGTCGATATCTGTTACTGGGGGGTCGGACCTTTTTTTTCGAAATTGAACAAATAAAGATAGAATTAACTAATTCAGAGGATCCGGAAGCAGCCAAACGTTAGATGAGATGTAGTTGCATGATTGAAAAATAGTTTTAAAAGTCTAAATATATGAAAAGGCTCAGAAAATTGAGTTAACCTGAGTGCGATGTATCAAGCATAACTGGTACTGGTGCCGTTACCCTATAGACATTTTGTTATTGCATGTGTTATAAAATTCACGATAAGACATTCAAATAAAATATAAAAATAGGTCTTTAACGTGCATTAATTAACATAATGATAAGTCTTTATTTCTTAAAGAAAGAAAATTCACATCAAATTTCTTTTGATTTTAACATTGTCTCGATCAGTTTCAATCGATACAAATATTGTCAATAGCTTGCAATATCAATAGTATGAAAATCCACATATATTATTCCTATTTGAAAGTTTAGAGAACCAGATTTACATTATTAGCTTCCAAAAATTTGATAGCCTTCACGGAAGGAAGTTGGTTTTAGGTTTTTCTTTGACTTAAAATGTTCCGCAATTAATCTCCTGACTTTTGTTGAGGTAAAGTTATGGTCATAAGTAGTTATTTTGTTCAGATGTAACTGAGTTATTCATATTTAATACTTTAGTATTACACATGTTCTAAGATTTCATTACAACAAATTAAGCTAAATTGCTTCAGGAAGCAATTTTCATATTTTTGTCAATTAACGAACTTAGTAAAGAGGTTCCGCGGACAAACGAGTTTTAATTCATTTCTATTTACTCATTTTGCAAATCTTTATCAAAATAACAGTTACATGAATGTGATGTATTTAATACAAAATACCGTAAAATGAGATGAATAGGAACATTAGGGTTGAAACTGAATGAAATTTCTCAATCATACAAAGAAATTCCTCATAAATGTATATTCGGATATGTTTCTTTGCCATTTGTTTTAGGAAGGGAAAACCATGAAGAGTTAGGAAATTAAATTTTGTCATTTGGAAAACGCAATTTGCTAATTAACAAGACCGCACGCGTAAAGCCAAATAACCTGATATTTTCATCATCTGCAAAACTTTGTGTTTAATAACCTTTTCGTGTTCTGAGCCTAAGGAAAGTATTTTTATAAGGCACAGGCCTGTACAATAACCTATAGAATTAGCAAATTCTTCTCAAAGCGTCATAAAAAGTAAAAAAATATCTCACTACGTCATGGTTTTGGGATTGACGGTGTGTATCGGAATGCATATTTTTGTAGTTTTGATTCCTTCCACAGATTACTGTGGAGGTTTACTAAACAACACAGGAATACTTTCACATCATATGATGAAAATATATGTTTGTAGGCACACAACAAAGGGGGGGAGGGGGGAAGGAGGCGGAGGTTAATCCTACAAAAACTTTGTTTTTCGAGCCATATTGTCAATCCTCGTGTGTTAGCTTATATGCATGTATTTGTCTGACATAACCTCCCCCCCCCCTTCAGAAGACATATGCTGGCTGCACTAATATATGCATGAATGGCAAACCAAAGCCTTAGTCAACATTTTAAGAGGGAGGAAAAAGAAAATAAACGAAATAAACTACCCACAAAATCATAGTCTTAAAACTTTGATCTCAATTATTATATTCAAGCGAATGACAAATAGTTCATATTATTTACAACTTCTAAAGTGAACACAGATTTCGAAATCACAAAAAATCTCTTACCTTCAAACACTTTTGCTCAAATCTTTCTTGTTAAAGTTCATGGAACAAAACCCATACAGACTCGGTCTCACCTAAGTCATGTACACAAAAAATGAAGAATATGGTAGAGGAATGTTTGCAAAAGGGTACAGAAGAGAAGAAGGAAGCAACGTTCATTCCAGAAGATGTCATTAAAAATCTTCAGTTGAATGAAAACATGCAAATACACACTTGTTTCAAGGAAATGGTAACTTTATAAACGACATCAGGAATTAAATTTCTATTAATTCTTTACATTTCCCAATTCAAGCACATTTTCTTACATTTAATTTTAATCTTTATCGAGTTCAAAGGGTTTTTTTTTTTTTTTTGACAAATCATACATTCGCTCGCAAAAAAATAAAGATTTATTTGAAAGTCACTTGTCTTTATTAACTCTTTTAAAGGTTGAATCGTCACAAATAAAGATTCTTACAAGTGCTCCCATTTACCTTTTTCTGCGGCGCGTATCAAAGCACCTCTAAAAAATTATATATGTATATAAATTCAAGCAGTTCAAGATGTTTTGCTTTTGCTTAAAATTGCAAGAACAAAACAAGACCGAATTTTTAGCCAAAAAAGACAGCTTAAAAAGTTTGTGCCAGTTCCTAAAATGAACGCGTCTCAAGGGTTTCTCAAAAATAATGCTTTTTGGAACCTTTCTGGCATTAGAAAGCACATTCTAAGTTTAAAGTATGGTAAACATTTGAGTGTTCAATGTTCCCTCTACAGCAATTAAAAACAATTCTGGTTAATTAATAGCACTTTAATCTAATAGAACGCAATGTGCTACATAGCAATTGTATATCATATATTCAGAAATTGAAAATGCAGGAGAAAAAACAGGCATATCTAAATTTTAAGTGTTTTTAAGTATATTTTAATGCATCTATATAAAATTTTAATAATGTTGTTTCAAGTAAATAAATGCATGAATACAACGCTTTGTTATTTAGCTCACTAAGCAGTTTCCGTTTGATTTAGCTTGAATAGTAAAGCCAGCTTTTCGAAGTCATAAATCAAAAAAAAATATATTGAAATTGAGAATATGCAGTAGCAAAAATTCATTATAACGGTGCATCCTTTGTAGCCTTGAAGCAGCTGTTATCTACGTTCTGTATTACTGTGGTGATTTATTTTTGCTTTGTTTTCTGTATTTTACAAAATGAGGGAAAGGATGTAGTTTTTTGTAAACCTGTTATCAAGACACTTGATTCATATCTTTTGAAGAAGCACTTACGTAATTTAACAGAGATTATGGGTCCTTTAGTTGTATTTCTACGAATATTATTCACAACGAGGCGAAATACAGTCAAACCTCCCAATAGCGGTACTGTCAGTATCAAAGTTCATGTCCGTTAACGGGGAGTGTCCGCTATTGGGGAGTCTAAATTTACAATGACATTTTAATTTTGTATTTTAAACCTACACATACAGTGTAAAATTCTAAATTAAATTAATGAGTAGTGCTTATATAACTGCTCTTACCCAATAAGTAAATAATCCACTGAATCTTTCGGGAAAATAAAATAAGAAGGCATTTTTTATGTGCTACTTCATTTATTTGAAAAAAAATTATTAAAACTATTTGTTTTACATGCTTACAGGTATAATAAGCTCTTTTCTCCAAATGAATTTTTAGTTTGTTGTCTAGTTCCAATACTTCATAATCATCCACTTTCATAAAAAATTGCTCCAACCCTTGAGTGTATCCAGGACATCTTTATTTTTAGCTACTATATAGCGAAATATCTTCTTTGTTTCTCATAATCCTCTTCTTCTTTATCTTCCCCTCCTGCTTCTTCGCTCAGTTCCAGAAGACTGGTGATGTCGAAGTTTACATCTTCAGTAACCAAATTACTGTCAGCGCACAAGTACTCTACAATTTCTATGGAAGAATCAAAAGGCTTGATTAAAGTGGCTAGATCATTTTCATTATCTTTACTTGAATCATTAGAAAGAAGTTGGGTTTTCCAGAAACCAGTCTTTTTTGAAACAGTTCTGGACACAACTAGAACTAACATTTGTAACTGAATCCGCAATCCAGATAGTAGCGTCCAATACTGTGACTTATTTTTTTCAGCTATTATATAATTGCTATCGGATATGTTTGACAAAATGCTTCTTAGCAAAACCTTTCGATAGGAGCTTTTAAATGCGCGAATGACTCTCTGATCCACGGGTTGGCAAACAGCTGTCGTGTTAGGTAGAAAAAATATGAATTTGACATTTTCTGTTTTCAAATTGTTAGAACGTAATTTTACATTATTCATAAAAATATTAATTTTTCGGTTGCATTTCTTCATCTTTTTCATCTACATTCATGAGCCATTTAGTCCTAACTGCAGTTGTCATCCAAGCAGATTTGTTTGTGCATTCCATTAAACTTATAACTGATGAGAATACTAATAAGAGGTCTGCATTCCTCTTATCAGTACTAGTTAGATTCTGAACAATGCAAAGGAGCAGAAAAAACGCAGTGCTGAGCAAAATCTTACCAGACACAGAAAGAAAAAGAAACTGGGCTGATTTGCTGTCCGCTAACGGGAGTATCCGCTAAAAAGGAGTAAAATATATTACACTCCTATCTCGAGGATCTATGAATTCGGAAACTGTCCGCTAACGGGGAGTGTCCACTATCTAGAAGTGTCCGTTAAGGGAGGTTTGACTGTATAGTATTTTAAATTATATCTGATTAACATAGGTTTAGAGTTCGCGGATTCTTCACCTATAGGGATAACAGGATGACACATTTTCTTATCTAATTTTCATTTTCACGTGTATTCCCTAAAAATAGACATAAGTTGCTTTTATTAGAAATACTTTATTTTAGTGAAAACACACGAACCTGTGCTAGCCAGGTCTGATGAGTACTGGATTCGTGATTAAAAAACTGATACTAAGTGTCTGGTGTCGACCAAGCCAAAGCCTATGGTGTTCGCTAAATTCAAGTGGTGGATACTTAATCCATCGCGGCTATAAAAAAAAAGCTCTTCAACGTATGAAGACTTTTTGGGCCAAGGGAGTCAACCTTACTGGCCCTTTGGAGTGCTTAGGTTAAAATTGCAGTGACAGTATAGAAGTCCAGTCTTTCGATACAATGGAACATCAATCTAAAATAGCATCAGTGGAATTAACACCCGAAGAATATATTTTTATACGGGAGGAAATTTTAGCACACGTCATCATTTTTAGCAGAACTTACGAGCTGGACTACAGGCTGTTACTCTTATCGTTTTCAATATGACCGAAACGCATTTTTTCTTCCTTCTATTTTAACTCCTAGAAATATTCAATTTATGTTTTAAATTTCTCACGTCCTGGAGGATATTTATTTCCTTTCCTTATAAATTGAGCAAATTGCATTTATCGTAAACAAAAAAAAACGTAGTTTAGTGTGAATATATTAATCTTCCAAAATTAGGTAGTGAAATCAACAATCATGCAGTATCATTTCGACTTATATATATATATATATATATATATATATATATATATATCAACCTAATGTTTCAAAATTGCATAACATTTTACCTGCATTTTATAGAAATGATTGGTTTTCCCTTCAGAAACATGATATTCTAACGTTAAAAAAATTTAATTATTTTAAATGCTAATTATTATTGATGTTACATATTATTTCAATGAAAAATAATATGTAACAACATTACTCAAAGAAATTTCATTAAGCTCTCAGCCCAACGCATATTTTAATGCTCAATGGAGTGAATGAGTTGCTTTAAACGAAATAAGAATCGTGAGTGTCATTTTGAACTAACATAATTTTTAATGCTTAAGTGTCACGCGTTACTTCCCCATATGTGAATACCATTTTCATCTTAAAGAAATGTCTCATTATTTTAAACTTCATTTGACATCGTAAAAATTACCTTCTATAATAATACTCAAGTGCATCATCTATATCCTAGGAGAAAAAAACGGTATTCAATTGTGTCCCATCAGAAAGAAGAATGAGTTACACTCAAATCTGTTTTGTGCGGTGGATAGGTAATGTATAAAAAATCGCATTAAAAAAATCATTCGTTTTAAGCATAACTTTGTCAATTGAGTCCCAATCTGATTGAAAGTTTCATCTACAGCACAAAAAAGTTCGCACTTTTAAATTTTCTTTTGCATTCATGTTTAGATTAACTGCTGATAGGAATTCAATTATCATGAAAAAACTAAGAAAAGAAAACTGCAATCCATGAAAGTGCTTCACATTTCCATCTCAAACTAGTGAACAATACTTCTGAACCTAATGTGAAGACATGAATACCAAAACCTGCAGTCTTAATAGGGTTAATACCCCATGGAAATCAAAACAAGTTAAATCACAAAATCTCTAAGGATTGTAACTGAAAATATTTGGAAAATAAAGTACATTGTGTAATCTTTTTAAGTCTATGGCCCGTTGCTTTCTAAGTTGAAGATTTTGAAGATCATTAATTCTAATGCAAATAAACAAAATTAGAGAAAATTGACGCAATACAAAGAAACAATTAAGACAGTGAAAAGCTAAGGGATGTTTTAAAGTTCTGAGTAAGTCGCGTTTTAAGCTTTGATCCTAGGTAGGCTTTCATTAAATTTTGTTTAAGCTGTATTTCAGCACCTATCAAGGGTACTTGCCCGACAACAGAGGAGAGTTTCCCCTATTAGTTGCATTGGTTATCTCCAAAATTTTAAATTTGGCACTTACATCCCTTTGCGTCTCACTGCATCAATTAAATTTGTATGATTCTAGTTGAAAAGTTGCGCTAACTTTAGAAAATTCACTGTACTTTTCCGTCTCTACACTGCAAAAAATAATTGTTGTTTTTACAGTAATATACTACTTTTTCCTACAGTTTAATACTGCTCTTCTAAATAACAGAAAAAAACTGTAAAACTGTTTTAGATTGCGCAAAACGATGCGCAAAAGGTGTTTCTTTTCATACGGGAAGAGAAACTAATGAATTCAAAGTATCGACAGCCATGTTAGTTATTTTTCGGGTGTGCTGAGACAGGACTGCTCAGCTGTAATCCAAGTTAAAGGTAAGTGCTAGTAATATTATTCATTCCCTTTTCTCAAAATGTAGTTTTTTTTTATCATCGATAATGTATGTAAAATAACAGTATTTATTTTGAAATCATAATTCGTATTCCAATATTCGTTGACGTTGACTTTGCAATTTCTTTTAGTTGCTAAGTTGTAGCGATTGCTTTATAGCAAAAATCCGAGTAGTTGTTGTGATTCTGAATATTTTACTGCCCGTATGATAGTTTTTAAACATTTTCTGAAACTCAAATTTGATTTAAAAATAAATCAGTTCCTTTCTTTATCGTTTTTAAAGTTATTAGAACATTAGATTTTGTTTACGATAATATTTTGTGTTATATAGCATGTGAGTACTTAAAATTTAAATTCTTATGTCTTCTAGTAAATTTTTAGCGAATCGCGATTGACTTCTTCCTTCTGTTTTTTTTTTCTTTCTTATGTTCAGTCATTATACCTTTTCTGAGAAATTTAAATTTAAAATTTAAATTTCATTTTTTAAAAATTAAAAATTTTCTTAAATTAGTCATGTTGCATATCCAATTAAACAGCAACTAATGTACTTTAAAATGCTTTTTACCAAATCTTTCTATCTATATTTGGTGCTGAGTTATCGTCCATTTTATGTTCAAGCATCCATGAAAAAAAGAAGGTTTTTCGAAAAATCAAAGTGTCATAAATAAAAAAATAATAGAGATAAAAATCTAAAAATTTGGACTTTTAATTACCTCAAAGGGTACAATTGATGAGCCAAATTTCAAAGAAATACAAAAAGGTGAGGGAAAAAACTTTGGATCACTTGACATGGAATGACCCTTAAGGGAAACATATTTTTTTCACATTCATTTTTATTAATCTACTTCTACTCACATTATGATAGCGGAATAGTTTGTGAAGCTATCACTAATTTTGAGTTTCCACTCCGATGAATTCACTCCACGCTATCTCAACAAACAGAAAAAAATAAATCCTTAAAGTGTCAACTACTGGTGGTTTTACCTTTTAGTACAAAAGTAAGTTTAAATAGCTACAAGACATGTTTTTTTTTTTTTGGTCTTTCACGTTGAAAATTATTATTTATTAACAATTAGTCTGGTGTTTAATAGCTTTACGCTACTTATTTACTCAGCCACAAACATTCCATCAGATAAAATCCTTTGAATCTTTCAAGATTATAAATCGATAAAAATAAACACAAGCACGAAACTGTAACTGTGAAAACAACACACACATATCCTACACTGTATGTGCTACGAAATTTTTCAACTTCCAGGAAATCCGTGAGTTTTCGAATTGAGACTGAAATGAGCCCCCCCCCCCCCCGTCTAGATCTTCAAAGATATTTAACTTAAATTACTCAAAAAGTTTTTTTGACGAGCTTTTAATACATTGCTAAATGCATTTGCATAGTAAGATGTAAATTAAAAGTCCTAGTATATAAAATGTGTCGAATTAAAATTCAAAATTTCTATTTCCTTTGCTTTATATTGAAAAGTTTCATGTTGGCGTTAATGTTCGTAATCAGTTTATATATTTAAAATTCCAAAAAAATTGCAAATTGCATAAGTTTCAACTAACTATTATTTTGAACTATCCGATAACACTTGAGAGCATTTCTTAAAGAAACATAAATTAATTATCTCGTTGGATAAAATTGAGACTAATTTGCTTAAAGCACTTTAGCTCATTAATCATAGATGAAGACTACAAATGCTTTCACGGGTACTTAATGCCAAAAACTCAAATGAAAACTGAATTTTAAATAATTACGTTATCTATTGATTCTCCAATGGAAAATGCTCCTCCAGAATGATAAATTTATCATCAATAACCAAACCAGGTACAAAATTTAAATCACTTTTGGCCAGTCATTTAGGAACAATCAAATTAAATTTGTAAAATTATAATGAAATTTACTTGGATCTATTAGCACTAAATTAAGCGTTCATACAATGTGAGAAAAATCTTGAAACTTGGTTCGAAAAATTTTTAAGACATTTAACAAAAATATGTAACACGACTTACATATTTTTTTTAGTAATGAAACACGTCAGTATTAGATTAATTTTATTTATATTGGAGAATGCGATTGGTTAAGTTTAAGTAGTCACTTTGATAAAAGGGCATCTTATTTTTGTGATAGCGTGAAGCTGAGTTTTTTTTTTTTTTTCGCAATTTTTAAGCGTTTTACTGCGTACAAATAAATAAATACATAACGTCTCCTCAGAGCAACAGTAGGATATCTTACAAGGAGACAGCACGACCGTGGGGTCGGAGATTCGCGTCAATTCTTTCTTGTGGTGAAAGAGGACCGCTAGTACCTTACGTGGTTAAAGTAATATGACGCAATACTCAGAAAATTATGAGAAATATCGATTTAAAGTCGCCATGAAGTCTACAAGGCGCCTTATGAGTTTAAAATGACAGGCTCTTGACCACCCGCCGCTAGCCTAGTTGGTTATGGCGCGATCGTGTGCTCAAGAGATAGCACGATCGAATCCCACACTGGACTTTTTTTTTTTTTTTTGCTATCACAACAATTAGTGGTAACGCGTTTCATCCCTATATTACTTTATGAAATTTATTTTGCCAAGGATCGCAAACTTTTTCATTCACTGAAAAACATTCTTGCTCGTTATTCTGTACGGTTTGATTTGCCTACACTGCAAAAAAAAAGCTGTTGTTTTTACAGTAAAATACTGGCAGCTCGCATTCCAAAGAAAAACTGCAAAAATTACAATTCTAAACTGTAAAATTTGCAGTAATATACTGTTTTATAACAGACTTTTACTGTGAAATTTACAGCGATAAACTGTAAAATTAGCAGTAATATACTGCTTTTTAATAGAACTGCCCTGTAAAACTTACAGTATCTAACTGTAAAATTAGCAGTAATATACTGTCTTTTAATGGAATTGCCCTGTTAAATTAACAATGATTGACTGCAAAATTAGAAGTAAAATACTGTTTTTTAATGGAACTGCCCTGTAAAGCTTACAGTATCTAACTGTAAAATTAGCAGTAATATACTGTTTTAGGAATGACTTAACCTGTAAATTTAACAGAGATAATATGTAAAATTAACAGTAATATACTGTTTTTTAACGGAATTGCCCAGCAAAATTAACAGTATGAAACTGTAAAGTTATCAGTATTATGCTGCGGAATCAGCTAAATTGCGCCATAAAAGCAGCAGTAGTATACGGTTTAAAAAATGATTTGTACAGTAAAATTAACAGCAGTAAACCATAAAATAAATAGTTATCAATTTTTATGCAAAAGGGTTTTTTCACCCTATCATTGTTTCTTTTTATAGTCGAAATCACTGCTTTTACAGCTGAAGAACAATTTAGAAAAGTAAAGCAATTGATTTTGTATGTAAGTTGTAGAAATCAGCCTACATACGAAATCGGTTCCTTTTCTAAAGTTTTTCAACAAAAAAAAATAATGTTTTAGGCTATGAAAAGCGACAAGTAAAGAAATATAAAAGCCTTTTACATAAAAATAATTAACTGCTGTTAAATATATGTTTTATTGATATTTTCCTTGCACACAAAACAAATACCTGTTAAAGAAGAAAAAGTGGCGCATTTTCATTTATACAAAAAACTTTTAGCTCTATTGCATTTTTAAAAATTTACAAATAGAAGGAAATTGCAAAATATGGTCTGAAGCTTTATTTTCAGAACAGTTATAGCGTTTTCATAAAACAAACCTTTTTGATCCATGAAGGTATTAAAAATTAGAAAGTTTTTTATACATAACTGAAAATACTACATCGTATCTTCACTAAAAGTACTTTTTTCACTTCCAGCATTATTGAGTTGCTGAAATGTGCAGCATAAAGTGGGAAATGTTTTGCTGTATGCAATCCATTAAACTTTTAAGCTTATTTTAACTTTATACATGCAATTCAGTGCATTTATTTTTCTTTTTCTGGTAAAACAGAATATTTTTATGGTTTTCTTTTTTTTAATGTTATAAGTTGCATATGGACCTACTTTATTTCAGAAATACTAGTAACAAATCAACTTCTTTTCACGCCATATGTGCAGTATTTAGACTGCACAGAATGGTTTTTATTGTAAACTGATTATTATAGATTAGATAATACTTTATCCTATTAGCCTTTTAAAATTTTCATAGATGAAAACAAATATATGACGGTTCAAAATTCCAAAGCCGAACAAAACAGAAACAATTTTTCACTTAGTATAATAAAATCTGTCAGGTTTATCACTACTAGTATTAAGTTAAAAATTGGTTTTACTACTCCAAAAATTATATAACTTTATATTCTGTTATAATGTTTTCATGAGAAAAAACGAAACATTCACACCAATAAAAATTGCCAAATTATTTTATTTCGTATACATCACCTTTGAATATCGATTAGTTGTTTTTACAGTGAAATTGCAGAAATTCATTTAAAATCGAATGCTAATTTTTTCAAGGTCAGCGTTTTTACATCACAAACTTGCTTCTTCTTTGTGACAACTTAGCCGACTTCGGTGCCATCATTAGAACTTATATTATGAAAGCATCTGTCAAAATAAAAAATTGTTAGAATCTCATAAAACTTGTGGACATCAAAAAACATACATGGAAAAATCAAATTACTTAGGTATAAAAATACGCCCTAAAATGATTAAAATTATGACTCTGAATGATCTGAAATTGCCTTGGGAGTTGCTTTTATTTTGAAACCTCTCAACATATACCTAAATTGTAATTGAACCTTTTATTTCAGGAACCAGTTAAGCGCTTATGCTGTTTTAAGGAGAAAAAAATTTTTTGGCAGCAATTTGCAAGCTAAGCATTTGTAACGGTGGTTATTAATGTCTAATTAAAGTAGACTTAATCTGGATACTTTACATAAGAACTCAAAAAAGAAAGAAAATAATATCTTACATTTTTTTCTTCCATACAAAGAAACGCACTTGTACTGGTTTCTGAAGTACAATTTAAAGAAAAATCCTTTTAATTTTCGGCATTTTTGAAGGATTTTTAATTACATATGAGACTGTTGATTAAGAATAATGTTTATTTTTTTTTTGATCGGCTAACTGAAGTGATCGGGAGAGTAACTCCTTCTGTAAGTGAAGAATTAAAAAAAAAGCAGCGGAAAGTTTTCCGAAATGGGACTAACATCTTGGTCTAAAGAAAAAATTAAAATGTTTTAAGGACGATACAACTTGAAACTAGTCTCTTCTTATAATAGGCTCCAGATTATCGAATTGCAATATGTTTACTTCAAAACGAAAATAAGGATAAGGTAGAGAAATATTTTTTTAGAAAATGGAGCAAGGTCGAAGTTTAGGACAACCAATTGGGAAATATTGGGGTATTCATTCAAAACAATGAATACTGTATCTAGCCTCTTTTAGTCCCCCCCCCCCCCCCAAGTTGCTACAGTAGCATTGAAAACCGTAGATGTTTTTACTTTCTTTTTTTTTTTTTGTAACCCATATTCCGTTCCAACACTTGTTAACAGCTCGAGGTATGTTCAACTGATACCAGCTTCATTTTCTTTTTCTTTGACAGCTGCCCATTATTAGAAATCTGAATATTAAACAAAGTGTGACGTAAAATAATTATTTAGAACTCTGTCTGTACTTAATATGAAATATTTTACTTATTTTTTTAAAATATTTTTTTCCTGCATTTTAATCCATAATTGTGTTATTATATTGTTAAAATTTAATTTTTTGGAGATTTTTCCTTAAGTTCAAAGGAATTACTTTGAAGAGTCATTTGAGTTGAAATAAAATAATATCGTAAGAACATTCTATCTTATATATGTCTTAATATTTAAGCATAATTTATGATGTTTCATGTATATTCTATGTCTTTCAAAATGGGGAAGCCCCCCGCCCCGACCCCCGTTTTGAACAACTATCGATGTCCCCATTTAAGCCACCAGCGGCTTTTTTTTTTTAAGTGGCACTTTTTTTGCGAGGATTTAGGCAATTTATCTTTAAGTTTTTCGGAATGTACCTGAAATCTGGAAGAAACAATTCTATATTCCCAAAATCAAAATGGCTTAGTTAAAGTAAATTCAGCAAAAAATGAAAATTCGGTCAGAAAAGTTTAAAGTTTTCAACAAAATAATAAATCGTCAAACATGTCAAAATAGAGTAAATCTGGTAGGGCCAGTTCTAATGATTAAGGAATTGCAAGTCCACATTTGGCCCACCGTCCTTGTTATAAACAATGCTATCCTTCTTGAAAATGCTTTGCCGGAAGACCGCACCACTTTTAACTGTAGATTTAAACATGTTCACATTTGCAAGTCTGAATATGCGAAGAAAGTTTCATACGCCGTAATACATCGTACTTTTAACATTCTGTTTTGGTTCCTTCGATTTTAATAACATGTAAAAACAAAGAATCAGTGTTCCAAAATTTACTGGAAAATTAAAAAAATAATAATAATGAAAGAAATTTACGTCTAATTTAGCTCTAGCAACAGAAATTTCTATATTCCGGTGATTCTTGAAGTGATAATATTCAATTACCCGTAAAATATAACATTGAATTACAAATTTAAAAAATTCAGAATTAAATAAATTGTATGACCGATCACATTTTAATCAAAACAAAATAAAATTGAGTTTAACTTCTTCCAAAAGATAGTTCTTGATTGTAACATAGAACCTGACAACGGGCCACAAAAATCAGCTTCAGGTGTCCAATATGGCACGCAGACCGTCGAATAGGCTTACGTGGCTAAGAACGCTTTAAAACTCAAAAGCATTGGTAATTACAAATTACATCCGAAAACACAAAAATATAAATGAAAAGAGATACTTATAAACTTCCGTTGCCGGCATTCATGTCACAAAGTGAATTATCGCACATCGTTCAGACTAGAGGCTTATTTGAAATTCCAAGCGGAGCACAACCGCGAACTGTTATCTTGATAAAATGAGACAACCATTATTCCATTCAGTTCTGGTCACAAGTTACGTAGTTCTTTACATTTGCATACCACTAAAAATAAAGAAATGATATTGCACTAGTGAATAAATTTAAATGAAGTAAATTCAGGCGGCTAGAATGAAATTTATAGTTTAAATTTTTCCGAAATACCTAACCGCAACCATATCACCAGGCACAAATTCAAAATGAAATCAACTACAATTGTTTTTCCTTCGTGCGCTGGAGGGACAGTAACAAAATATTCGCTAGCAAATTTCCCCCTTCTTGGCACGCCAGCACACCGAAAAAAGGAAATACATTAAGACATGAATAAAAAATTAAAAAATATTATAGTCCATCCGTTTGTGTGCACAAATTATAGCTTAAACATAATGGAATAATTGAGACATTTCAAAAAAAAAAACACTCTAGAAAAATATGTCATTGCAATTCAAGCTTTACGTAAATTTTCCCTACAGAAAGGTTTTGTGAAACAATCAGCTAAATTATTTTTAGTTTCTCAACAAAATTTATTCCAAATTCATTTTCATCAATCAATTTCCGTAGGAAATGGTACCCCACATCAATCTGCTTAGTTCTGCATTTTTTTCTTGCAGAACTAGAAAAATCGATCGCAACTAGATTAATAGTACTCTATACTGTGACAATCAGTCTAAAATACTGAATTCTTTTCGTGGCATTTAAAATTCTTTTTATTCTCATAACTTCCTTAGATTGTTCACTAACTGAAATATACTCTGCTTCTATCTTTGAGAGTGCTACGTATTTTTGTTTGAATGTACACCATATTATTCGTACCCTATCCAAAAACATTACAAGCGCCCCCCCCCCCTCCCCGGCATTATATTCCAGTCGTCTTGATTTGAGGCGTAATCTGTATCAGAATAAAAATGATTTATTCAGTTTACAGACAAAATTTAGATTTCAGGGACCGACAAACCCTTCAGGTTGTCTCACAAATCTCTTCTTTTAAATCCGCATATAGATACGTATTGCAGACATCTGCTCGGAAATGGACCCAATGTAACTTATACACAAAAATTGAAAAGAAAGCCTCAACCAAAGGAAAGGAAATTACTGAAGAGAACACTTGCGAAAAGTATCCCCCCCCCCCCTCCAATAGCTGGTTGTTACCTAAAATTACCAGTCTGGCCTTGAAGCGAATTATTTCGTTCTGCTCATCTGTTCTGTTGCGTTTTGCCAATCTTCCCTTTCTGGCATTCTCAAACTTTGTTTCAAATTCGAAGGAATTACATCTTCGGAAATGTTAGTTTCTAGTTTACTTGAATTATCCCCCCTATCTTCATCAGAATCTGATACTTTTCTTGAATTATCATCAGAAATGAAATCAAAATATTTTGGGTCATATTCAATGTTATTTTCAGAACAATTAACCTCGGTTTCACGATTCGGACTTTAGAATCGTCGTGTCAATATATGCTTTGCCTTGGTATTTCTTCAACCAATTTAATTCTCACAACATGCTATTTCATGATTTTCAGGATATTCTTCTTCTACTTCAGATTTACTCAGAAGTGAAATAAAACGGTATACCTCTGTTTCCCGTTCCTATTTTTTTTCCCGCCCAGAATTTATTTTCATCGAATTTAACATTCAGCATTTCTGTCACTTCACTATTTTCGGGATCCCAAATTCTATAACCTTTCATATAAAACGCATATCCTACCATGACTCCCTGTTTAGCTTTCATATCCAATTTGCTTATTTTCTGTTTTAGAAGTGCAATATACGAAATACAGCCAAAAAACACGGGAGTGTTTAATAGATGGCTTTCTTCCCTCAAATAGTTTAAAAAAGGTTTTGGTTCTTCCTTTTAAAACCGCTCTAGTCCGTAAGTAGTGGAAGCACATAGCTGATTCGGCTCAAAACTGCTGAGGCAAACCCGATTCATTTAAAAGTGTTCTAATTCCATTCATTAATGTTTAGTTATAATGTTCTATGACGCTACTTTGTTAAATGGAGGATTTGTTGGTTTTTTCGATTCTTATGCTTTGGTCGCTAATTTAAATTTCAAACCGGGTGTTCAGAAGTTTCTTTTTGAATTCGAATTTTTCCCGTAATTTTCTCTGTTCTCTTTTGAAACCTGACAAAGTATTCGAAAACCTCACTTTTTTGAAAAATCGTCTATTATTGTGAAAATAATCCCCCCCCCCCCCCCTAAAGAACTCAACTGCTAAGGAACCCATCGCATTTAAATGCAAAAGATCTTACCCGGCTTTGGCTTGAATCTCCGTTACAGGTTTAAACGAAATTCTGCAATTTTTCTTTTTACGGGGATAACAATCTGACATATTTTTACTTTTTATATGCAGTGAAAGACAGTGAAGTACAGAATCACATTTTTCAGTATTTTTAATATAGTTTTTGTCTTCATCATAAACGCATTGATACCAAACTTTAAGACTCAAAGGATTCTTAAAGTTAAAACATAAGGAAACTGACGATTTCAAGGTTAAAAGAGTTTCAAATTCTACTGTAGTTCTAGGTATCTACTTTTCTAAATGAGCAAGTCCTTCAAGGCGAAGAAAATATGACAAATCTCAATTTGTCGAACGGAACTTACATATTTGCCGATTAATAAAATACTGGTGCATGCACAAATTAAGTACGCACAATTAAGTACAATATCTAATGAAATTTGGACATTCGAGAATTCAAAAATTTGAATCGTTACAATTATGTCCCCAAATTTTCCGAATCGGCAGACAAAGTGTTCCCAATATGGCAGTTTTGGGGAGGTCATAGTGACTTCCCGTGACCTCCCATCGAGTGCCATTGAATATGGTTTCTAAAATTATTTTTAAGTTCACAAGTTTCAATGCTATTAGTGCATTTTTCCAGAAGTAAAACTTTAATTTCTTACTGACCCGAATATAAAACTTTTAAAACACAAGGATTTCGTGTTTGTATCTAAAGATGCTTATTTTTATTTATTTTTTATTTTTTTGGAGTGCTTCATTGATGATTTTTTTTAATTATAATTATTTTAGTTTTGTTAGATAAGTATGAAAGCTGGCTCCAGAGTTCAGAGAATTTTGAGTCTTTCAGAGTGGCAAATTCTTCAACAAAAATATCATTAAACTTGATACTGTTTGCATGTCTCTCGGTCACGTTGTTATTTTATTTATTTACATTGCTATAACGTAAAGTTTATCAATAAAATGGTTAAATGCAAACTGTTAAAGAATTTAAAACTGAACATATAAAAGAAAAAAAAACAGAAGGAAGAAGTCAATCGCGATTCGCTAAAAATTTACTAGAAGACATAAGAATTTAAATTTTAAGTACTCACATGCTATATAACACAAAATATTATCGTAAACAAAATCTAATGTTCTAATAACTTTAAAAACGATAAAGAAAGGAACTGATTTATTTTTAAATCAAATTTGAGTTTCAGAAAATGTTTAAAAACTATCATACGGGCAGTAAAATATTTAGAATCACAACAACTACTCGGATTTTTGCTATAAAGCAATCGCTACAACTTAGCAACTAAAAGAAATTGCAAAGTCAACGTCAACGAATATTGGAATACGAATTATGATTTCAAAATAAATACTGTTATTTTACATACATTATCGATGATAAAAAAAACTACATTTTGAGAAAAGGGAATGAATAATATTACTAGCACTTACCTTTAACTTGGATCACAGCTGAGCAGTCCTGTCTCAGCACACCCGAAAAATAACTGACATGGCTGTCGATACTTTGAATTCATTAGTTTATCTTCCCGTATGAAAAGAAACACCTTTTGCGCATCGTTTTGCGCAATCTAAAACAGTTTTACAGTTTTTTTCTGTTATTTAGAAGAGCAGTATTAAACTGTAGGAAAAAGTAGTATATTACTGTAAAAACAACAATTATTTTTTGCAGTGTAGCTCTATAGATCAAGGAAAATAATGTAATTCGATATCATAAAAAATTCGTGAGACTGAAGTCTTTTTGTGGAAACCGCATATTTATACGACAATTTGTTGCTTTTCTATGAAGTTTTTAAATGCGTACAGGACTTTTTAGACACCCTCTATTTTATGGTTAATCAAAAAAAAAAAAAAATTCGCTTTTATAAAATGAAAAAAAAATTGTAATTGACACTTAAGTATTAATTACGAACAACAGATTCCAAGTGAAAAAATCTTTTTGTTGATAATGCTAGGCACGTATTAACTTTAAATGATTTATAAAATTTGTCAATAGCACGTAGAGCAAAATGAATGAGGAACAGAGAAATACTTTATTTTCTTTGCTTATTTATTGTATTACAAAACCACTTGCGCATTCATTGGTTAATTCATATGCATTTTTTCATTTATGAATTAACTTATTTATTTATTCATTAATTTTCTTATTTTCTTATTTATTCATTATTTTGTTGACTGATTTAATTTTTCTTATAAATTAATCTAGTCTCTTATTTATTCGTTTATTTTTTCATTGTATATTCATGTATTCATTCGTTTGATGAAAACTACTATTAATAAGGAAATATAAAATATTTAATGAGAAGAATATTTTATTTTTTACTTTGCCCCGTACAAAAAGTAAGAAAATTTTACTCTTTTTTCAAAGGTATAAATTAAATTATCAAAAAATGAAAAATAATAATTCAATGCAAGTTTCATTTTGAAAAACATTGTATTTTCTTTATTTATAGTAACTTTGAAAATAAATTTTAAATTTGTTCATTTTGAACCAGATAAGTTATCTTACCTATTTGACTTTGTCCTACCTTCCTATATCGGTAAAACTGTGCCTTCAGTTTTTTTTTACTGTAATGCTTCCTTTTATTATTCCTTAAAATTTTCATTTAAAAAAATAATAATAATAATGTTTTCGCGTTCTGACAAAACTTAGTTCTTAAAACGAAACTTCTTGCATATTTGAGGTGTAATTTCGAGCACTAGTAAAACTCTAATTCCTCAAATGAAAGCACATAAGTATGAATATCTTCGGACAGATATGAGTAAAATATAATTTAGCTGTGAAATGATTGCTTTAAAGCTGTCCTACTTCAAATACTCTATCAGCCGTTCATTTTTCAAGGTTTTACTACAAAAGTATTTACGGCACACAACTACAGGAAAATTTTCAGTTTTAAGGAGAGAATATTATTCTATCTAAAAAGATGAAAGACGTTGTTTACTCCTTGAAAAATAAAATATAACATGCACTTAGAGAAACTATGACATTTAATAACGGTATACAAAAAATTAACTGAAAATTCAATTTTGAAAACGTATTAAGTTAAATCTGCAACAAGAGCGAAGCTTTTTAAAAGATTATTTTATCATATTTCTTTTATTTTAACTTAGAAAGATAAATTATGTTAAAATTCTCAATAAATAGTAATGATAGAGTATATATCAATGATATTTATTATTTAATATTATATGGAAAGAAGAGTATAAAGAAGGACACACACACATTATACAAATGTTTAATGTTAACATAAAAAATTCATAGAATATTGTCATATCAGCAGATATTATTGTCAAGCAATATGGAAATACATGAAATTACTAATAAAATTACATTTTATTCCGTAATAGAATTTATAATATCTGTTATATGAGTTCAATTTTCAATTTATCAACACAAACTACAGGATTAAAAAGTAAAAATAGTTCATGATCATTTTTGACCTAGGAATTATTACGTACATGTTCATAACAATGCTTCAATAAACAAATAAGTATTTAAAATGAAGTAAAGTTATATATGGCAATGTCATATTGTGTAGATGTAGGGTGTACTTCTAAGAATTAATAGCATCTTTTAATGTGGTTTCAAAAAAAAATCTCATTATATGCTTTCTTCGAAAAACTAACTATTACAATCGTGAAATGCGACCCTGTGAAAATAAAACTACAAATCAATAGCTTAAGAAAAGTTGTTAGAGATGGAAAGGAGCATTTCGTAACGCCTTTCTAAGGAAAGATTTTGAATTGATTCCTTCCCGTAATTCTGATTGAAGTTGATAAGAAAAGGGAAATTAAAGAGTGATTTAAAGGTTTTGTAAAAAGTTAAATTTTCACTTCTGTGAACAATATTCAAATCTACCAAATGTCTTGAAATTATAAAACATAATTATTATTTTTATGTCATTACCTTTTTATGCATATTAAAGTTTGTTCTGACTAAATTAACCAATTTTCAAGATTAACAGAACATTTGTTTATTGTCTTTCAAAAATCAAATCAATAATTATTTGATGCATTCATGCATAATAAGTATTCTAAAATTTATACATTGCTAAAACCTAAAGGTTAGATATTTTTCTATAACGCAGTACTGAAGCACAAATATTTTCCAAAAAAAGATATTTTTTTAACTTTTTTTTCCCCAATTTTTCACAAATGCACAGTGAATGTCATATTTTTGCTTGAATTTAATCTTCAAGCTATTGGAATTCTGTCACGTCTTTTGAAATGTATACTTGCAGGGGAAAATACTTTTTACGCATTTTTCAATAACTGCTCCAGCAAGACATGAACTGAAATGCCGAATAATCGATTCACTTGAATAAAAAAAAACTTATTGAAATAATTTCAGTAGCTTATGCTTGCTATAGTTCATTTATTTATAATAATTACACGATCATAAGAACATACTTATATCAAACGCAAGTATTAAAAATATATCTAAAGCTTTTGAAAGAAAAAAAAATAAATAAATCTGGATCCTGAAAAATGTTAGAGCGTTTAGTTAGGTTCTAAATTAATAATTCAAATATTTGTCTCTTTTTCATTGCTCATAATAAGTATGGTTATTCTTTTAATGAGATAAAAAATAATGATAAAATGATTCAATTTCTGATTTATTAACTTGTCGGATGGAAACATTAATACGTTGGGCGGATAAATAATTTTTTTAGCAATAGTTTTGTCATTAACTAACAGGCCTCAAAATGTTTTCAGTATAGAACTAATTTACCCGTGCAAAGCAATTGCACTTGGCAGCGGTAATTTAAAAAAATATATATTTTTTTAAGCCAAATTTGTTTGGGATCTGACGTAAACTGCAGATTTGTATATAAGGAACATACTGTTACAAATCCTGTAAATAGTAATTATTGTAGTAACGTAACCTGTAAATAGTTTCCCGTAATGAATATACAACCCCTTTTTCATATGGCTAAAATATACGACCCCTATTCCCTTTTTGTTCATTGATAAAATTTGATAACGGTCAACGCATTTCGAGAAGCGTGTGGAATATTTGAGAAAATTCTTTTCGGTGTATTTAAGCCGTTAGCGATGGATAAACAGTTAGTTTCGATTCAGATTTCGAACTGAGTGTGTGTATTAGCTCTGTTTATAGCGAGGCATTTCGCTGTGTTGTTTTCGTATTTGGAAGTAAATACGTGTGTAAACGTTGAGTTTACGGTGTTGCGTGATAATTGCTTAATTGCTGATGAATAATTTTGCAGTTGTTGACGATCTTTCCTGTACATAGTGTAAATAAATTTCCTGTGCTTTTATCAAGAACTGTGTCTTCATTTCAAGAAAGTGGAAGTCGCACCGAATCCGTAACAATTTGGCGCCCAACGTGGGGCTACTTCAGGACTTTCTTGCAGTAAGTGTGACTTTGGACATTTTTTCATAAAGACTTTTTAAATTTGGACTTTATTTTTATGGTGATTACTCGCGCAATGGATGAACAATTAAAACAACTTCTTGATGCAATCAACTCTGTTAAAAATGAATTGGCGGCTAATCAAGACCAATTAAAAAGTGATTTGACTGCAAGTTTTACTGCAAATCAAGAACAATTAAAAAATGATATGGCGGCTAATCAAGAACAATTAAAAAATGATATGGCGGCTAATCAAGAACAATTAAAAAATGATATGGCGGCTAATCAAGAACAATTAAAAAGTGATCTGACTGCAAGTATGTTGGCAAATCAAGACCAGTTAAAAAGCGATTTAACGGTGCTGAAAAAGGACTTAGCGTCTAACCAAGAGGAAATTAAAAACGACCTTATTTCGGTAAAGACTGTGATGGAAAATAAATTTAATGACATAGAGCATCGAGTTGATGCTATTGAAGAAAAATTTGATACCGTTGAAAGCCGATTCAATGCTGTAGAAAATAAATTAGAAGAAGAAGATAGAAAATTTCATCAACTTAAAGAAAATATCTTTAAAGACCTGGAAAGGAGATTGGCGACCGCGGAAAGCAGCTCTGTACAGTTTGGCGCTCCCACATCAGTTGCTCGACCGTCCATTAAACTTGCCACATATGATGGGAAAACTTCGTGGCAGGTTTACAAAACTCAATTCATGATAGTGGCGGAAGCGAACGGATGGGACTCTGCTACCAAGGCCTGCCACCTTGCAGCATCCCTGAGAGGTGACGCAGCGGACATTCTTCAGACCCTTCCGGACAGCCAGCGCCTGGATTTCGCCGCCCTCACATCTGCGTTGGAGCTTCGCTTCGGTGAGAAGTGCCAGAAAGATTTCAGCCGACTCCAGTTGAAGTCCCGTTTCCAGAAAACCGGGGAAACCCTGCAAGAGCTAGCGGCGGACGTCGAGAGACTGTCTCATCTTGCTTTTTGCGACTGTCCTGCGGATGTTCGAGACAACCTGGCACTCAACTACTACATCGACGGGGTTCGAGATCCGGAAATCCAGAAAGCTCTACGGATGGCGGATGTCAAAGACCTGAGTTCTGCTGTTGTGTATGCGATGAAGTTGGAGGCCGCCCGGCAAGCAACCCGCAAGGATCGCCATTCAATCCGCGGCGTGAAAACTGATGAGCCTGATCCGGTTTCGTCACGCGTTGCTGAACTGGAAAAGCAAATAAAAGACATTGCAGGAATCCTCAAAAGGACTTCGGCTCCCAAGTACCAAAATGGACAATCACTTAAGTGCTGGAAATGTGGCGGCGAGGGTCACTTACGAAGAAACTGTGAAGCTCGCCAAGAAACCAGAGGGAAGAGCACCTCTCCCTCCCAGGTCCAGGAAAACTAAGCCATGGCAATCTCGCGGGGCGGAGGTCGCCAAATTGGAATGAGCCCCATCTTAAAGTTTTCCAGATTTCATCGACGAGTGGCGGCAGTAATGGACTGTTTGTTTACGCATATGTAAACGGGTTTCCCTGCGAACTGATTATTGACACTGGAGCCAATGTTACAATCATTAGAACAGATGTGGCTCGTCAATTTGGACTCAACATTCTATGGACGCCGCCCTGCGTTACCCTCCAAACTGTGACAGGTGACAAGATCGAGATTGAAGGTAAAGTAAACTTAGAAATTGTGTTTGGAAATGCCACTTACCATCATACGGCATTCGTTGCTGCTATCACAGACCCCTTCATTCTCGGATTGGACTTTTTAAAGAAGTATGACTTCAACCTCGACTTCAAGACAAATGAGCTGCACTCGATGAGAGAAGACATAGCCGTTTTCCCCGCAGAAAGTGATGTAAAATCCGCTCATCAAATAATAGCCCAAACAGATTTATCGATTCCCTCAAGGTCAGAATCATTAATACCTGGCTCCATTGAAGAAAGCAATAGTTTTCGATTTGGACTCATTGAATCCCCCAACCTAAACAATAATCTAAAAGGAGTAATGATAGCATCTACGCTTGTGGACCTTTCTAAAGATGTAATTCCTGTAAGAGTCGCCAACGTGAGTGAAAGGCCAAGGAATATTCGGAAAGGTGAAGTGTTAGCAACTTGTACTCCAGTAAACTGCATCATTAGAAGAATCAATTCCCCCGAGACTGTGTCTTCTGAGTCCTTGACATCGAAGTTACTTGGGAGTGCGCCATTATCGAAAGATCAAAGAACTGCTGCGGAACAATTGGTGGAGGACTTCAAGCATCTGTTTTCATCTACATCGGAGGATGTGGGCAGGACGAATTTAACGCAGCATAGGATCTACACTGGAGAACACCTCCCTATTAAACAGCATCCAAGACGACTACCGTTCGCCAAGAAGGAAGAGGTTGAGACCCTCCTGAAGGAGATGAAGGAGAACGATGTAATCGAACCCTCATCCAGTCCTTGGGCGTCTCCTATCGTCTTGGTCCGAAAGAAAGATGGCTCCACCAGATTTTGTGTCGATTACCGGCGGCTGAATGAAATCACCAAGAAAGACAGTTACCCTCTTCCACGGATAGACGACACCTTGGACACTCTTTCCGGACACAAGTGGTTTTCGACCCTGGACTTGAAGAGCGGCTACTGGCAGGTTGAGATACACCCTGATGACCGAGAGAAGACAGCGTTTACAACTGGACAAGGCTTATGGCAGTTTAAAGTGATGCCCTTCGGCCTCTGCAATGCACCAGCTACGTTCGAGCGTCTTATGGAGACAGTGTTAAGAGGACTCTCCTACGAATCCTGTCTGGTCTACTTAGACGATATCATCATCGTGGGACGCAGTTTCGAAGAACATCTGGCAAATCTTAGGAAGGTGCTGCAAAGGCTTAAGGAAGCTAATCTGAAGTTAAGCCCGTCCAAATGTAATTTGTTCCGCCGGGAAGTGAACTACCTTGGTCACATCATCTCTTCTGAAGGTGTACAAACCGATCCAGGAAAGGTATCTGCGGTCAGGAGTTGGAGTTGTCCCGAAAACATCCATCAGCTGCGAAGTTTCCTGGGGCTCTGCACGTACTACAGGAAGTTTGTAAAGGGTTTTTCCAACATTGCACGACCTTTGCATAAGCTGACGGAGAGCAAGCAAAAGTTTGAATGGTCCAAAGAATGCGAAGATGCATTTCTACGACTGAAGGAGGCTTTAACATCAACGCCTATCCTCGCCTATCCTCAGCCTGAAAAATCCTTCATCCTGGACACTGATGCGAGCAACGAGGGCATCGGAGCTGTTTTATCCCAAGAAATTGACGGAAATGAACATGTCATCGCTTATTGGAGCAAATGCTTATCAAAGTCGGAGCGAAATTACTGCGTCACCAGAAAGGAGTTACTGGCCATAGTGAAAGCTGTAGAACACTTCCATCATTACCTCTACGGCCGAAAATTTCTGCTTCGGACAGATCATGCCTCATTAACTTGGCTTTTGAACTTCAAAAAGCCGGAAGGTCAGATAGCCAGATGGATACAGCGGCTCCAGGAATATGACATGGAGATCAAGCATCGAAAAGGGTTATCTCACGGTAATGCTGACGCTTTATCCAGGAGACCCTGTCCTGAGAACTGCCACTATTGTTCCCGAATCGAGAAAAAGTATGGAACGACTAGCCCTACCGCCTATCAGGTGACAGTGACTCCAATATCATCAGAACCTGATCCATGGAGTGACGACCAAGTTCGAAAAGATCAACTTGAAGACCCCGACATTAAACCAATTTTAGAGTTCATGGAAAGTGACAGTCGACGCCCTAGCTGGCAGGACGTTTCCATCTTCAGTCCTGCAACAAAAAGATACTGGGCTTTATGGAACTCACTCCATTTACGGAACGGCGTGCTACACCGGAAATGGGAATCTGACGACGGCAAAACATCTAGGTGGCAGTTACTACTTCCCCGATCAAGGATTTCAGATGTTCTGAAAGAAATACATAGTAGTGCGACTGGAGGACATTTTGGTGTCTTGAAAACCCTCAATAAAGTTCGGGAGCGCTTCTTCTGGAGCAAGGCGAAGGATGACGTGGAGAAGTGGTGCCATTCTTGTGACGCCTGTGCTGCTCGTAAAGGACCGAAGAAGAGAAGCAGAGGGAAGCTACATCTGTACAACGTTGGAGCTCCTTTCGAACGAATTGGGATCGACATCCTGGGTCCTCTTCCAAGAACTGCTGATGGGAACAAATACATTCTTGTTTCCATCGACTACTTCACCAAATGGCCGGAAGCATATCCCATTCCAGATCAAGAGGCTACCACCGTAGCAGAGACTCTAGTCCAACACTGGATCTCGAGATATGGAACACCTTTGCAGATTCATTCCGATCAAGGGAGGAATTTCATCTCTGCTGTGTTTAAGGGCCTATGTCAAATTCTCGGAATTGAGAAAACTAGGACAACACCACTACACCCACAATCGGACGGCATGGTGGAGAGATTTAACCGCACAATCCTGAACAATCTCTCACTTATGGTATCCAGAAATCAACAGGATTGGGACAAGAAGCTACCTTTGTTCCTGCTGGCCTACCGCAGTGCTGTCCACGAGACTACCGGATTTGCCCCATCTCAGATGCTCTTCGGACGAGAGCTTCGGCTACCTTGTGATCTCGTCTTCGGTCGTCCTCCGGATGCGCCTGCATCGCCTGAGGAGTACATCCAGGATCTCCAGGCCCGGTTGGAAGACGTTCATAACTTCGCACGAGAGCGAATCAACATCGCGGCGGAGAAGATGAAGACCCGATACGACACAAGGTCTACTGGACATGAATTCAACGAAGGCGACAAGGTTTGGTTATGGAATCCCATCCGACGGAAAGGTCTGTCACCCAAATTGCAGTCGCATTGGGATGGACCCTACAAAGTCCTTAACCGACTAAATGACGTCGTAGTGAGGATCCAGAAATCACCTAATGCAAAACCTAGGGTTGTACATTATGATCGGTTAGCCCCATACTATGGCCATAGTTCATGAGTATTACGTAAACAACCATGGTTGATAACATAAAAGTTGTAGATAAATTTTTGCTTTTAATGTTTAGTAATATTTCTTGTTATTGTTGTATTTTCTGTATCTGTTAGTTATTAATTAATGTGTATATTTGTGAACATGTGATAGAAGTTTGGCACCCTTTCTGGGGATTGTACTGCCCGGGACGTGCAGTCCTTAGGAAGGGGGCAATGTTACAAATCCTGTAAATAGTAATTATTGTAGTAACGTAACCTGTAAATAGTTTCCCGTAATGAATATACAACCCCTTTTTCATATGGCTAAAATATACGACCCCTATTCCCTTTTTGTTCATTGATAAAATTTGATAACGGTCAACGCATTTCGAGAAGCGTGTGGAATATTTGAGAAAATTCTTTTCGGTGTATTTAAGCCGTTAGCGATGGATAAACAGTTAGTTTCGATTCAGATTTCGAACTGAGTGTGTGTATTAGCTCTGTTTATAGCGAGGCATTTCGCTGTGTTGTTTTCGTATTTGGAAGTAAATACGTGTGTAAACGTTGAGTTTACGGTGTTGCGTGATAATTGCTTAATTGCTGATGAATAATTTTGCAGTTGTTGACGATCTTTCCTGTACATAGTGTAAATAAATTTCCTGTGCTTTTATCAAGAACTGTGTCTTCATTTCAAGAAAGTGGAAGTCGCACCGAATCCGTAACAATACATACATATGCAGGGTGTTCCGATTTAACCTACAAGACCTCTATTTTTGCAACCGTTCGTCCTAGACGCATATTTTCAATTGCAAAAACGTTCAAAATCAGATGCAGCGTTTATATATAAAAAGTTCGATGTAAAAATAAAAATAAGTCAAAAAATACAAAATTTAACTTTTTATACGGGCCCTAGGTCCGCTAACTTGTATTTCGGGGAATGATCTTCCCCACTGAAAAATATTACTAACACAAAAAACTTGACATTTGTGCAACCAAAACTCAAGGAGATATTCGAGTTCAAAGTTTTAAAGGACCATACAGAAGATGAGATTGGAACTTACCGCCCTTTAAAAAGAATGACAGTTTGCCGAAATAAGAAAACAAAGTATTTATATTTTTCAATCCTATTCAAAAATAAATGATACCGTTATGCCATGCTACGCAAATCAGTACAAAACCTCGAATAATTTGAAAAACCACACTCTGTGCACATATATAATTTTAAACCCTAGTCAACCGCTATATTTTCCGTCAAAAATGTGTTATTGACTGCGAGTATAAAGTGGTTTAAGTCACAAAAAGCTGCGTTTCATATCTCGGTAAATATGTTAGTAGCACTAATGTCAAACTTTTTTGTGTTGGAACTATTTTTCAATGAAGATTATATCCCTAAGTATAAGTTAGGGGTCCTAGGGCCCGTCTAAAAAGATATATTTTGTATTTTTTGACTCATTTTTATTTCCGATTCAAACTTTCAATACCTTAATTCTGCATCTGACTTCAATATTTTTTCATTTGGAAATATGCATCTAGGACTAACGGTTGCGAAAATAGAGGCATTTGCAGGTTAAATCGGAACACCCTATGTATTCTTTGTTTTATTTATATAGATTGCGATTTTCCATGTCAAAATACCATGCCGTTTTCGTTTCTGATTTTAATGCAACAGTACAACTATGATTCTGATTCCTGTAGTGAGTTTAGATTATAAATTCTCGGCAATTTGGATCAAAATCACCCCGAGGAAATATTGTCATTCAAAGAAACGATGGATCAACCCACGATGTTCGCATTTCTCGCGTGACACTTTATAAACCTGAGCTATTCGGTTTCACTTGCGGTGCGTTATACATTGAAGCAATACTTAATTTTAAAAAGAACGATTTTAAAAAAAAAAAACGCCACAATTTGAATTACCTTTTTATTTTTCGCTGATAGTGGAGAAAAGAATCTTCAAAATGATGTCTTACATATGAATTTTAATGAATTATTGACGAAGTTATGGCGTTGTCACAAAAACAAACAAAAAAAAAAAAAAAACTTTTGAGAAATAATATGCATGATAATCTAATCTTCAACTTTGAAATTATAATGTGCTAAAATTAATTCTGATCTTAAAGAAGTAAAGAACTTCGTAAGCATCTCTGGTTACACAAAATCGGTTTCAAAAAATACGGGTAAGCTAAAAACATTTTGTAACATGTGAATATTCCAAAAGTTGTGAACCTTACAAGGTTGTAAAAAGGGCGAATAAGTTTTGTAATTTATATTTCAGAAAAGATTAATCTCATTTTAAACAATCGACCGCATTACACTAACTGCTTACTGAACAGCTGGCATTAACGTTGAAAAATAAGATACGGTTTTATCGCAATTCACGCCTCTTTTTTTTTTTTTTTTTTTGCATACTTGTTCAAAGAAAATGAAAATTTCCGTAACACTTTATCTCTTTTACAGCGTTAAACTTAACCCTGGTAGAATTTTTAGCCTTAATATAAAATTAAAACGTATTTTTGTTAATCTGCCATCTTTAGTATTTTTCTTACCAACTAAGAGCTCAATTATCAATCCAGTACCGATTGTTTAGTTTCTGACAATAATTTTCAATAACAGAAGTACACTGCAAATAAACCTGCACAATTTGGAACACTTTGTTTCTGAAAAAGTGATCCTAATATGTGAATGTGCGCTATGAAGTGTTCTGAATAAGCTCCGTCAGAAGGAAAGTGTTCCGAATGTGTTCTGGATACTGAACCTCGAGTGCCAACACACTAGTCCAGGCAGCAGATGGTTCGTCAACACATTTGAAAACATGTTTGGTCACATTTGGGCACACTTGTAAAATCATTGCTTTCTTTGCTGAAATGAGAATGGCTAGATAAAGATTGGGTGGTTGTACTATATACTGTATGTATACACTATTAAATTAAAGGACGTTATTTTTACTGTAAATGTTGTTACATTTTTTCAATATCCTCACTCATACACTTAATAAAAAGAACTTTGTGCTACGAAATTGTGACGTATTTCATCACGTGTGCCAAATTCTGCGAAGCTACGCAGAAAGTATTAGTAAACATTGATGTCGATTTCAGAATTTTCATCTGTAACTGTTTTGGTTTGGTTTGGAATAATATAATGCAAGTTACTTATTTCCATTAATATTCATTACATTATGCTTAACCCATTTTCGGCCAAAGGTGCGTATACGCACCATTTCAGTAAAAAATTTTTAATTAACGCTGTTTCGTATATTTTTTACAAATTCAATTTTTATGCTATTTTAAAAGGTTTCGAAGGCAGCTATAAAATAATAGCAATTCATTTCTAGCAAGCACTTTCAAAATATGCTTGTTTTTGACCTTGAAACGTCGATTGTCAAATTCGACTTTTTGAAATTGTATAATTAATCCACTTGAGATTAATCGCACGTTCTTATAATGGGTTAAAGTTGTCAATTCTATAGATAAAATAAAAATAAAAATAATGTCATAAAAAAGCTTATAAATCATTTTTCAAATTTAATGTTGCGTAAACGCACCATTGGCCGAATGCATGAACAATAAAAAAAATTGAAAACCTAGTTTTTATGCAAGGAATCGTACGTTTTTTTTTTTTTTCTTTTTTTGCAAATTGTGGTTGTTTCATTTAAATTTGTCTAATAGATGTGTCTAATATATGTGTCCTAATAAATTTCTCTAATTTTTTTTTCAAAAAAAATATGCTAATGACAATAATAGTCACGATTTCCAATTTTCCGCAATCGACTTGAAAATATTTTTAGGCATACTATTTCTATCTGGATACCATTCTCTTCCCCTAGTAGCTTTGTACTGGTCTTTAGATGAGGATAAAGGACTGCCAATAATTCGGAAAAGCACGAGTCGAATCAGATTTAAAATCATAAAACAAAATATCCATTTATCCGATAACTCTTGCCTTGATAAAACAGACAAGTTTACTAAATTACGCCCATTTTTTCCTGCATATAAAAAAAAGTATCAAGAATTTGGAATCTTTCCTCAAAATTTGTCAATTGACGAAGAGATGGTGCCTTATTTTGGAAGGCATTCATCAAAAATGTTCATAAAGGGAAAGCCAGTAAGGTTTGGATTCAAACTTTGGTGTTTGTGCTCATCAGACGGATACCTTTTCCAATTCATTCCGTATGGAGGTGCTGAGACTAGCAGTAATCAACAAAAAAATGCCATTAGGAACAAGTGTTGTTATGAAGTTACTTAACGTTGTTCCAAAACCTGAAATGCACAAAATATTTTTTGATAACTTTTTTTCTTCCTACAGTATATTCGAAATTTTGAAAGAAAAGGTTTTTTTTTTTTTTTTTTTCATCTGGAACAGCTCGCGAAAATCGCATTGCTAAATGTGTATTGGATGACTACAAAAATATGAAAAAAAAACCCCTCGGGATTCCTATGATTTTGCATTCAACACGGATGCGAACACGTTGGCTATCAAATAGAACGACAATGCTGTAGCAACGATTGTTACCAATAATGGGACCGTTTTGCCAATTGAAAATGCCAAACGTATAGCCTCAGTGAACGAAAGGAAATTTCTATTTCACAACCGAACTTTATTTTGGACTACAATAAGTATAGGGGAGGTGTTGGCCTGCATGACAATGCTATAGCAAATTACCAGATCAGAATTCAAAGCAAAAAATGGTGGTGGCCATTATTTACAAATATTATTGATAGTGTGATAGTGAACTCATGGAAGCTACATAGAATTGCTGATAACACAAAAATGCCACTTACAGACTTTAGGTCATACATAGCGATTGCCTTATTAAAAGCTGAATTCAAGGACAATCTATTTGGTGAAAATACGGTACAAATAACACATCCAAACAAGGGTCGTCTATCATTCACAGCTCTACCGAAAGAAATACGGACTGATAGAATCGCATATACCATAAATGAACAAGAAAAAAACCCGCAGACTATGTAAAGTGGGCAAAAACCACACGATTTATTTGTGCCTGAAATGCACAATCCATTTACATCCAAATTGCGTGAAAATTCGAGTAAGAATAATATTGTTCCACTGAAATATTTGTTCATTTATTTGGCCAATGGAGCGTTTACGCACCATTTTATTTTTTAAATTAAATATTATTTTTTTTAATGCAGGAAACTTTTTTTTGGTTCTTAATGGATGCATTTTAAACCCAATTTTAAGAAAATATTACCACATTTTATAAAATTTCTTTACTAGGCTTGAAATGGGTTAAACATTTGAAAATTTTTTGTGTACATTTTGCGTTAGCATTTGTACATTAAGCACTTGTACATCTCTGAGCATTTACATTTTGTTTTAAATAAACTTTTATTCATCATACTGTTAAAGTTGTAAGAAGAATCTAAATAACTAAATTTAAAAATTATACAATTGTAATCCAGATGTTCGAACATTGATTATGCTTGGAACAAGGAGCCCTAACCTTTATTGTTATTTGTTACACTTTATAAATTTATGAAATTTGAGTCTCGCAATAAAAATTTAACACAAATGCATAGTAAAGCAAAAATAAAAAAAAAAGATGTTTGAATTTCTACTCTGAGCTTGAAATATATGCAGAAAGTTATATCAGCTGTCTTGATCTGATTTCTGAAACTAAAGCTTATATAGGCTTGTATAAATGCATGTGTGTCTCAGTACATATATCGAGCCTGGAATTGTTCAAAAATAGGACTGGGAAATAAAAAGTTTAAAACCACTGGGTTAGAACATAATTCTGAGAAATGTACCTTTTTTTTGGCGTTATTTAAATCAATTTTTCAATTTGCTGTTCGACACGTTAATAAAAAATTTTATTTTTGTAAAATGACCATGTCCTATTTAAGAAAAATGTACAACTTGATGAACTAAAATTAAATAACATATGATGAAAATTTTGACGAAAGAAGTGCAATTATTGAATAAGTAAAAAGTTCATTCTGTTGCAGATATTAAAGAAATATTTCAATATTATACATATATTTCATGCAAACTATTTAACACTATAAAAGAGAGGCTCAGGTGGTCACTGACTGGAATACTCGCAATTTTCAGGGCTTTTAATTAAAAAAATTCTAATTTTAGCATTAATAACGCAACTTTAGGCCATGTTTTCAATGTTCTTGCAAACGTGTAGGGATACCTTCATGAGATATTTGTTGATGTTTTGAAAATAACGTTTAATCTGTCTTTGGGTGATGAATGATCCCCTCCGAAAACATTTCAGAGGTGAAGAATTAAGAGCATTTTTAGGGGACTTAAGGGGATATCCAACCTCGATGTTTCAAAATTTAATTTTGAAAGTATTGTTTTAAGATGAATTTGAAGACGTTAGAGAAAGGAGACTCGGAGAATCACGCCGTAAATTTAAAAAAAAAACTGATATCTTAAAAACATTTTAGCTATATTTGATGATAAAAGGAAAGGGAGGAGAGGGGGGTCTAATTCTAGAAAAATATTATCCAAGAGAATTTAGTGTTAAAGGGGATATGTATTATTTGTGTTCAACTGATAAAGTTTATAAATGTAAAAAGAGCTTTTATAAATTAAATTTTTTATGGAATTTTACAATAGAATAGACTTGCATGTAAAAACAAGGATTCTGCAATACAACTACCCAGCAATGTGATGTAAATTTTAAAATCTCTAGATGCCTCAAATAAATTAATTTAAAAAATATTGAGTTAAATGACTGTGAAGTAGTAAAACTGTAAACGATTTCTGCAGATGCGTTTCAGGTTTTCCTTTTATTAAAAAGAAATTAACATATTTCTGTTCAAGGTCGAGTTATGTAAGACTTTTTTCTGACCTCGTTTATATTTAAATTTCCGGACATTTGAAACTGAAATTCATTTTTTTCGTATTTTGAAAAGCTTCGAAACAATGAATCCACCACACACTAAATTTAATTAAACGTTCGACTGAAACAAAATAAGTCTAAGTTGACCAACCCTCAATTAATTAAACTTTTGCTCAAAGACGATGAGGATTCCACAATACTACTTTCAGCAATGTGATGTAAGATTTAAAATGTGTATTTTTGTCAATTAGGTTAATTTAAAAAATATTTTGTTTTACGACAAGATGTGCTTAGTAAACTGCAAAATAGGAGGTCAGAGGTTCGAAGTGCATCAGTTTAAAATGTAAATTAAATACGTGTTTTAATATTTAGCTGCATTAGGGAACTTATTTCTTCCTTGAGACACTTTAACTTTTTAAACAGCACTCTGTATTTTAAAATATAACTAAGCCAGTTTGACCAGGAATTTCCGGGAACTCGTGTTTTTATTTAAAGAAAATTGCACTATTGAAAAAATTCAAGTACAACTGAAACTTTTTAAGTTGAAGTGACCCATTCAATTCAAACATAATTCGATCCAATCGAATAAGATTGTATCTCCCAATAGCACAGCCAAAAATTTGCATTGCCTCATCCAGTTGAAATTTCTCACTACTCTACTGGTAGGTAGCATTCCATCGAATTGAACACAATCGAGTTGAATGAGCCATATAAAAAAAAAGCAAGTTACGTTTAATAACTTTTGATCAACCTAATAATCTGATTTTCACAAAATTTTAGTCCATTTGTAATTTTTCCAAAAAATCTTACTGAAATTTTAATTTAGAAACAGTACCTAGTGAAATATTTGTCGCTCAATTTTTCACCAAGTGGGCGTCCATTTATAACATCATTTCAAGGGCACATTCAACCTAACATAATTGATGATTCGATTCGAACGAACTCTATCATCCAAAAGAGAAGCCAGAAATTTTCTTTACTCCACCCAGAAGAAAATGTCTCGCTACGTGACTGGTAGATAGAATTCGATCGAATCGAACATAATCGAGAAAAATATGCTTCTTAGTCGTCATTGAAAATTACACCGATTTGGCTCAAAAAAGAAAAAGTGTAAACGCTTCTTTTGGAACCTCTGTGCACACCAAAAACGGAGATGCACAACCAGACTCCACTCAGTCTACATACAAAATTTTAACTTATTACGGCATACAGTCTTTCAGTTATGTGAGATACATTAAAACCAGGGGTGAATTCGTGATTGGTTTTACTCGAACGCCGTTACTTTTCAAGAATTCCGCTTCTACACAAAACAGGCCAAAAATCGTTATTCAATCATTTATCATAAGCGTTTCTCGTACTGGAACATTTACGAATTCCCCTCTGATACATGCGTACTTACTGACGTCACGAGAAACCTTGTCATAATGAATTCAGTAATTATCAAAAATGGGCATTTTGATTGCCCGTACATTCATATGCATTTGCAGACGGATCGAAAACAATAAACATACATCTGGGAATGAGTTAAATGTAATTTTTTGGCCTAATTCAAATGAAATCGGTTTTTTTAATTTAATGCATTTACTCCGGTACTTTGCACAAGGAAGAAAAACTAAATACTAACTAATTGGTAATTCCATCTTTGCAGTGAAGTTTCACAGGAATGATAAATTATTAAAGAATTTAATTGCATTTTAATGGTATAAAAGATCACTACTTTCTTTAATGATCACTAAGCATAAACCGAGCAGTAGACTATTGAGTAGACAGTAATAAAAAAGTTCGTTTTTGAGGAATTATTTTTTTTTAATTAATTTATATAACCATTTGTTTTTGACACATTTTTGTTTACTTTGTAGATTATTGATTGGCTTTGAAAACTTACTTATGGAAAATTATATTCAAATTTAGTTGTCATTTCACTAGTAAATATAATTTTGTACTTCAATTTCCTGCTACTTTTTTTGCTCGTTTGTCATTTTGCTGTAAACTATTCAATTGGTTTAGAGATGCCATTAGATTTTGAATTTTCATACTAATAATGCAGATTAATAATCATATTCACTCAAAGCCTAAACCCATCATCAAGCCTGCAGTCTCAACAAAAATGAATTTCGTATTTTTTCTTTTTATAAGCTTCTTTTATACTTGGGTAGCACACATTCCGGGAGGATATTAGTGATCGGTAATTGTTCCGAAACATATCCTAAAAACTGTACTAAAACGTGTGTCACAAAATGTTCAGCGCAAGTTTTCAAAAACCATTCTTTTACACTATCCATGAAATGTCTCAAAAGTGCGGTAAAAAGGATATGCATGTTCCGAACAGTGTTTCTAGAACTGTTTTAAAAACTGACCGGAAAAAGTGTTCTAAAAAAGGGGACAAGTGTACGTGTTAAAAAAGTATTATGGCATGTGTTCACAAAACGGTTCTAATAACTATTACAAAAATAGTGTTCTCAAAAAGGAGACAAGTGTACGTGTGCAAATAGTGTTCAAAAAATGTTTGATTATTTGCATTGTAATGTTTCAATGAGCAAGACTTTGCTTTTATCTTTCCTTACATAAGATGATAACTGCTTATGGTTCTCGTACTTTACATTTCTATCAACTCAGAACTAAAGGCTGTCGTTATAACTTAAGTTTAGAACCACTAAAGCAAGCAAAATATCATTCGGAATTCAGGAGCAATGCTGCATATCAACCTCCCGTATTTGCAGAGGGAGAAGTCAGAGTTTTGGTGGGGATACGGTGGTGGAGGTGGTATCTACGGATAGCAGCATGCGTGGCATTTTCAGCAGTAGCATTGGCATGGTGAGGTGAGCATAGTCACGAGTTGCGGTGGAGTATATTCGTAATGGTGGTTTTTTGATTACAACTAAACAAGAATTTTGTATTGGGTTCCAACTTGACCAATATGATCCTGTTTGGTTAGGGAAACTTTTTGAGTTCTAAACTAAGTCTAACTTTTCGCGTCACTGTGTAGAATTTTTCTTACATTTCTATCAGAAAATCGCTAGACTGCTGGATGTGTAAGTGCTAAACAATTTGGAGACTCTTCAATGGACGCTTTCACAGGCGCCATATTTTTTAATGTTGTTACAGTCTAAGGTTGACCAAACGTTTTTGTTTTTAGTGCAGTTCCTGTAGCTCATAAGCTTGATACCTAAACATTTTTTTTTTAAATCTTTATTTTATCTCGGTCATATCGGTAAAATTGGAACCGAGCGTGAAATTTCTGCTGAGTAGATATTGAAAACCACAATTACGAATATACTTTTCCACAACACATGAAGATGTTCACCGGACCGTGCTAGTGATACTACTGCAATTAGCACGTACGCTGTTATCTACATACCTTTTCCGCCACGATATTCCCAATACAACTCACACAGCATCCACTTCAAATACCGGAGAATGATGTGCCGCACTCTCTATTATTTATGATCACAAAAATTTGTGATCTAGTAAATATTGATTATACATAAATTCTTTCGAATCCATCTTAATTACGAAACACAAGTCATTGTTTTTTATAGTAACAATCTATATTTTCGCGTAGTATAAAACTTGTGAGGCCCCAAAATGTTAATTTTGTACCAAATTTTTAAAACTACGTGATTTAATGCTTCTAAGTTTGATATAATCTTTTAGTTGGCTCAAAGAGTATTCGAAATTACGCAGTGTTTTTCTAAAACAAGTTTCTGCTTCAGCCATATGGATTCCGACTTTACATTCAAAGACCCTTAAACGTAGTTGAGACTTTCAAGCTAGATTTAACCACGTCAAATGCTTATATTACACCTGATTCCAAAATTGTGCTAAATGTTGAATCAAATTTAACCGTAATCAAAGATTTTTTAGGTCCGAAATGTAAAATTTTGGTACAAAGTTTAAAATTATGTGGTATAGTCTACCTAAATTTAATAAAAGTATCTTTAGCTTCAAGGGCATTCATATCCCCCCCCCATTGTTTTTTTCTTTTTATGTATTTATTTTTTGATTTCAGTTTCAATTATATGGATACTGACTTCTCTATTTAATGACTCTTTTACATAATTAGTGCTTTCAGTCAAGGTGTTCGATACATGTTTGTTCACGTTAATTTTCCTTTTTAAAACTGAACAGAAAACTATTTATGTAAAATCAAACCTTTCATATACAATTATTTACAATGTTTAATAAACAATTATTTGCCGCTTCTTGGCTAAACAACAAACTAAACTGCATACAAATTAACTAATAATCTCTTTTTGAATATTTGTCAGGAAATAAAATTTTCTGAAAGGCTGAATAGAAATAAAATTGTAAACAGTTCTACTTTCCTTAATGTTCCAATCTGTGGAATGTTGACTAAAGAATTAAAACTTTTGGAAGACTTTACCCTTCTTAGGGTGGACTGAATAGGACTCATGGGAGGAACACTAGAATCTGGTTGCAGGCAGACCGCCAACAAGAAACTGCTGCACTTGACTTGGGCGGACAGAATTCCACGACAAGAAGTAGAAAAGAATGAAGTTATATTACTCGCGCTTTTAATCAGTTCGTAGGCAATGATAACTGTCACAGTCAATTTGCATTTGGCGGTGGAGACTCACCGCAAAGCTTAACTGTAGTGAGTATATAATACGATTCTTAAATTGTGGTAAAGTTCGAATCCGATTTCGGAGAATGAACTAATCTGAAGACTGAGCGAGGAAACATAACAAATTATCATGATAGCTGTAAAATTCAAAAGGTGAAAATCCATTGGATCGACTTTCAACAAGCCCTCTAATGCAAAGACAGTCATGGCAAAGAACCGAACCCTTGGCGTACCGAACTTGAGTGACACCCGGGGAGGTAAATTATGGGGTCACAACCCCCCCCCCCTTGCCAAAGCAAAAAAAAAAAAAGTTTTTTATGTTCTATAAAAAACTAGAGGAATTTCAAACCATTTTCAGAAACAACTATATTTGTATTATTAAGAAATGTTGAGTGGATCAAGTACAAAAAACAAATAAAAACTATGAACGCTTTTCATACAACTTGCCCTAGACGCTTATGGGTGATTCTCTAAAAACTTACAATATTATATCCCCGTAGCCTAGCACAAAAATTATTTAACTCAGAAAGTGTTTTCATTTTTTAATCGTTCGAAATAACTTATGTGATGTTATTCTACTCTTATTAAAACGATAACTCATTTAGTTTTTTCTACAAAATTTTTTAAATAACCAGAAAGTCACACTTTTGGCGTGTCCCCATCTGTTTTTCAAATGGACTTCAAATTATTTAAAAATTTTATATCACACACATATTCAATGTATCACATTCCTCATATTCAATTTGTAGTACAAAACTGAGCTACTTAAAGGTGTAAAATATCATTATTTAACTAAATAAAATTATTTAAATCATGAAGGTACATCGTTTTCAACTTTGTCCCCAGGTTTTCATGTCATTCTCCTGTCCTAGGAATGAGTTCAATTATTATAGATAAAAAAAGAAATTTTTAATCTGCTGTACTATAAAACTGTTAATTATCCCAATTTTGTTGGATTCCTTGAGTATTTTGTTAATATGATTTGTCTGCTGCTCTCATTAACATTTTAAAGTTCAAGAATAGGGTATGTTACATTTTCGCTGTCATTCTCCTGGACAACATTTCTGTTTTAAGTAAGCAAAAAATTTTAACTCTACTCATAGTGCGTTTTGGAATTAAGAGTTTAGAATAGAAAAATAACATTATTTACCTTAAATATTATCCTGGGCCTACGTAACAGGCAAATTGTATGGAAAAGGTCATACACTTGTCCTAAAAATGTGTCATATACTCTTGTAATAAAAAACATGACTCTCCTAGCGTTATTTCTCAAGCACTGGTAATGCATCCCGTAGAATAGAAGAATTTATTTCCGAAACATTAGTTGGAAAATAAGATTGATTGAAAAAAAGGAAGTTAAATTCGGCAAACAATAAATAAAAAAATGTTTCAGTAGAATAATTCTATTTATTTATTGGTTTTTGGTTGTTGCTCAGACGAATCGTTCCAAAAAAGATTTATTGGTTAGACAGTTGCTTAACCAAATGTTGCTTGAATAGGTAAGTGAAGTTGCTATACATTTCGTAGCTGTTTTAAATTAAAAGTAAAATGTATGTTATTAATATTGCTGATTCCCTTTTTGTTTTTTGTGTTTGTATTTTCTAAACGATGAAACAATTCGCAGGTACCTTTTCTTTTTGTAAATTTTATCATTATGTGTATGGATAATTTAAAGAAAGTTTTAATGTAGCAATCGACTTTTTTTCGTTGAAATGAATGTCCTTTATTCGGAGTGTAAGCTATTCATAGTGAATAATATGGAAAAACCTATGTGGGACTTGTACTCCAAGAAATTGGGGGTGTCCGTTAAGAGAGGTTTTACATAAATTTTGTTTTGACATTTAATAACCCTACTCTTTGATTTAGGCTTCAGTTATTTCTTATTATTATAGATACATTTTAGATAATCCATGAAGAAATTCATTTTGCAACTCTCCTGGTGCTGCTTGTCAGTCTCTTGATGTATGGAAATCTGACCCCCTCTTTTGAGGGGCTAACATAATAAAAGTGAGTTCCCTCTATTTTTCTCTTAATAAGTTTCTAACAAAGAGCAAGTATTAGTTTTTTTCAGATTTTTTTTCAGTACTTTTATTTAAAAAAAAATGTGATAGGGAAAATGTCAGGATTTTGGAGAATCACCCATATATGTAGAGACGTTGCTAGGTCTAAAAAGAAAAGGGTGTATGAGATTGATGGCCTCTTAATTATTTCAAACGTATCTCAAGCAGAAAGGAAAATAATGGGTTTCAGTTTTTTGATTTAAGTGGAAGTCACTACTAGCTCTAAGTTTGACTATATGATCCTAATCCTGAGAATAATATTCACTCCATGATGTATATATGATGTGTATATATATATATATATATATATATATATATATATATATATATATATATATATATATATATATATATATATATATATAGATATATATAATGTTCGTCTATTAAAATATAAATTAAAAAGCATATTTAAATATTTCTATTGTGAATAAAACATGTAAATCTAAGAATTTTCAATTTGAAATAACATTTCCTTTCTTTCTCGTGTTTTCTATTTTAATGAAAGTCTTCCTGATTATAATTTCCAGCTTCTATAATAGAATTTTCCGTAAACTGGAACTTCATTAATAACTTCAAAATGAATCTTAGGAAATTCAAAAATCACATCTTCTAAGTCCTGAATGAAAATAACATCAGCTTTTCAGAGGATAAAATATCCATTAACTTAATCTCTATCACATCTAAGAAACCTTAAAAGGGCGAAACAAGAAAATAATGATGGAAAAATGGTATTTTGTGTAAGCTCTAATGGATGCCCGACGTTTCTAAAAAAATTTTGATATTGCGCGTGTTTGCTAAGAATATCAGAAATAACAGTAATTTTATAGCTCTTTCTGAAATTTATTCACCGAAAATCGTTCTTTCAAAAGCAGCGATGCGTGTTTCATAATATTTTCTCTGCGATGAGTAGTAATCGCTTTTTGCAGCCGTGTATCTGCTTAAATTTCTGTAGTTTTTACTTAAAGCAAATTTGTTTGTTTTTTATTGTCTGAACATTTGTTTAAAGAAACGTACTTTTTTGCTTGTCTTTGAAAAGCGGTATATAAAACGGGCACTTCTTTTTTAGATTATTATAATTTGTTCACAGCAGCACTTTGAAATAGATTTTTATAAAGAATTTAATAAAATTCCAGTAAAAATTTTATAGTCGTAAAAATACCGAATATGGTTCGTCCGTTTTTACGGGACTAATATTTGTATATTTATTTCATCATCTGTTTTTCAAACTGTAAAATGTTTACTACCAATCCTGTCTGATATTGCCAAGATTAGTAGCTATCGTTACACAGTTTTAAAAACAGATCTGCCCTGAATTGTGTAGCAAAATGGCGACTTATAGACTTGAAGAAGAGCAATTTTTATTGCCATGAATGACATTTGAACAGAGTAAGAAGCCCAGTGCAATGTAATAAGAAGACGCAATATATGTTAAAAATAGCTGTCTCCTGTGAACTGAAAAATACCGTTATTTATTTATTTTTTTCCCACACTGAAGTAAAATTACTAGCTTAGTAAGAAAGGAAAAGTTTGAGTTGCTATTCAGGTTTTTTTTTCCAAATAAAAGTTATTAGTAATTGTGACACAATATTATTATATATATACATTATTTTGTTTCGTTTCACAGTTCAGTGTTTGGTCTAGAAGGCTCAAATCTACTGGATTGATTATCGTTGAAAAACGACCAGTGAAATTCGCATTCTTTTTCTTCTTATTATTCAATTTGCAATTAAAATTATTTCAGCGAAGCACTTACGGCGCTTTATCGTCAAAAGATATAAAATAAAATTACACAAATCAAGGCATTTAATGCTCGTAAATATACCGGATATGTTTCGCTGATTTCAAAAGTACTAATATTAGTACTTTTCCATAACTTTTATGTTGTCTAACGTTAGCTAGAAAAATCTTTGATAAAAATTTCTAATAAAATAGCGACTCAAAGACTTGGAAGCCACAGATTTCGTAAAAATCATTGCTTTCTAAAATTGTTGAAAAGTTATTCGTTTCGCTAATTATTTCTAATTACCGTGAACGCTTTAATTTTTTATGGACACTGAATGACATATGAACAAATTAAGAAGCCAATGCTCAAAACAAAGACTGATAAAATAAGCTAAAAGGCAGATACTGGGAACTAGAAAACAACCGAATCAATAAAAATGATTGCTTCCTGAAACTTCCGTAAAGTTACTCGCTTCACTAGTAATGAAAGGCTAAAGTAGACATCAAACAAAATTTTTAAAGTAAAGTTATTAGAACAAGTGAAAGAAGATACGCATTCTTATTTTATTTCATGGCTCAGTGGTTCTTATTGAACTCTGATCTTGAAGGCTGACAGTAAAATAAGTCTCTGAATTTTGCTTCTTGAGGCAATTATAAAAAGATTATGTGCTTTTCAGTCTTGTTATTGCTGAACTTTTAATCCTTAGCGGTACAAAGACCTGTAATTTGTTCAGTGGTGATAGTGCGTAAAAGAGATAAATAAACAACTGGACTTAATTCACAGTCGTTTTCTTTTTTTAGGAAGTAGAAACAATCGTGAATTTCAGGTTTATAAAAAATAATAAAGCACAAATAACAAAATAAAAACTATTTGTTTCTTCATATATCTTCATCACTTATACCTGAATAACCTAAGCAAGTTTTAGTTTGCTGTTTATAGTTGCTCGAATGTCAATCATTTTCGTCATTTTTAAGAATTATTTACCAGTGACTTGGGTGGACGTTTTTACTGTATCGGAATATTAATCAATATACATTAAATGTTTGAAACGATTGATATTTATGAAAGTAAATTTTAATTGATAGGTCACATAGTCAGCATTGACCGACCATGTAGTGTTTTTCATTTACAATTATAAAATGCTTAAATTGTTCATTATGTTTAAGGATGTAGATTTATGAACAAAGTACAAAAACTGAAATTTGAGGTCAGGGCGGTCATTCCAAGCTCGTCAGCTTGCGAAATCGAGATTTTCGCTCACGTGATCGGTTGTGACGTAGAAATGTCGCAAAGTAGCATTTTAATCTACTCGAACTTAGCTTGCGGCTAGGTTGGGAGCTTTAAAATGTTGAAATTAACCAAAATTAAAGTAACTGAACATCAAAACGGACTTGTGCAATCATATATTCATGAGGTCTTTTCATGCTTATTTCAAATTGCATTTTCTTTAACTTTAAGGTTAAGGAATAGTAATCACCGGGAAATAAGACTCTTAAAGGAATTTGCATTTAAAATCCCAGCGCAATATACCAGTAATCTACAATAATATAAGGAAACATTTTTCCAAAAAAACACTAGCTAGGGTAGACCGACCAGCGAATGAACACTTAAGTACAATTTCATTTTTAACAATTCCTAGTAATTTTAAATACTAAACTATTCAGATCGTGATAGTTAAAACATGTTCATTGATCTATGTAAATGTGTAAAAAAACATTTCGGGAACTTAAATGATACCGCTTCCGACTATTTTAGGTGTTTAAAGAAAAAAATGGCACAATGACCCAGTGAATGAACACCTCGAACCAGTAAATGAACACATTTTAGTCCAGTGAATGAACATGATAAATTATGATTTAAAAAGAAAATTAGTTTCTTTCAGATATATCTATCTATCAATTTAACTAGCTATCTATATCCATCTATATCTCTATAGATCTACCTATCTCTATATCTCTATCTATCTACCTATATCTCTATCTTTCTTTATTTTTACCCATCTATATATCTTTCTATATCTGTCATTTATCTAGATCTTTATTCGTCTATCCATCGATTTATCTATCTTATATATCTATCTATATCTATGTATATCTACACTATATGACCAAAAGTATTAGGAAACTTTCAAAAATTTACATTTTAAAAAATTTCCCGAGAAATATCACCCATACATTTAAGGGACCAGCAACAAATTGAGGAAAACAAAAATATTTTTTGATCACCGTTCATCGCTGAAAATAAGCTGTAAATTTCAGAAATGAGGAACCCTACTATGTTCAATTAATTTTACGTACTTTCGAGAATATATCACGGATATTCATGAAGAGATAAGCATTTCTTTCAGAACTATGAATTTTATTTGAAGGTCTTATAATCTTGGCAGAGAAATAGAGTGATGCACAATTGTAAACATTCTATACTTTTTCAGGAAAAAAATGCATGACCAAAGTAACCAATCAGGTGTTAAATAGCTTAGAGTATCAATAAAGAAAGCTATTGCAGTCGATTTATTTAGAAAAAATCTTTTGGAAGTTAATTTTTAAAATATTACGAGTTTATTCATTCACTGGGTAGTGTTCAGCCACTGGTCGGTCTACCCTATATTTTAGATTATTTCAAGTTATCGAATGTACTAGTTTAAAAAAAAGCATTTTAAAACAAGCATTGATACAAAAACACACACACACACAGTGCGTTGTTTAATTTCTAATTAAAAGATCCGCATATTTCTAAAGCGTAAAAATTGAAAACAAAAAAAAAGAAAGAAAATAAATCAAGTTTATATTTTGAGAGGCTTCTGAATGCTTTTTTTCCCTCCTTACTTAATAAACGCAGAAAAAAATAATATTACGTTTTTATTAAACATTCTAAAAAAAGATGCACGGTCCATCTAACTGATTTAAGTATATTAAAAAAAACCTTAAAAAACGATCATTAAAGTTTAATTAATACATAGTTGTTCAACAGTGCTGATACAAATAAATAAAACTTACCGCTGAAAAAAATACGGAGACACATGGTTTAAAAAAAAAAAAAAAAAAAAAAATTGCGCAAAAAATATTCCGAAAACAAATGCTAAATAAAGCCTTCGGGTTTTAAAGCGCGGCAGGAAACGAAAGAATAAAACTTCGTATTCAAATCAACGTTTATGTTGTCAAAGCAAGAAAAGAATGTATAAGTGTAGAAATCGTGATTTTTCAGAAACCTCTTTTTCAATTTCAATGGGAAAATTCAACCGTTCGACATTTTTTTTTTTGGAAACAAGATGACTGGAAAATGACACGACAACGTGATTTACCGAAATCCATGACTTGGGGTAATGATTGGAATCTGGGCAAACATAAAGAAGTGTAGCAGGCGAAGTTGGAAAGGCAAGATTTGTCATTACAAGACAGTAGTCGCTTCCCAGAAACTGGGAATGTGAGAAGTTAATCACACACACAGAGCAAAATCGCCTACTTGTTATCACAACGAATGAAGATCACTAAATACTGTTATCAGCTCGTCAAAACAAAACAGCGTCAAAACAAAATGCTTTTCAGCTACTAGTCTGGGCACCAAATGCTCAAAAATAGGGTAACCTTGTTTTGAGGTATGAATAAAATTTTTTCAGTGTTTTTAAACGCTTATGTTGTGTAAAATTTTATATCCGGTTGATGCCACTCTGTCAGATTTGAGCACTTTGAGTAATTCAAGATGGCGTCCAAGATGGCGCTCAAAAACGTGAAAATTTAGTTTTGGAGCGATTTTATCATGTGATACATCTTTTTATATGTTTTTTAGGTCGAGGAATCAGAATACAACGTCATTTTTCGTGAAAAATGCATGTAAGCGTGTTGACTTAAAGCTTTATTGAGTCAAGTTGACAAAAATATATTGTAATGCTTTGAATAAGAAACCAAGAAACTATGTTTCAAATGTTAACATTAAGGATTAGTTTCTAAATTTGCAGTTTAAAGGATAATACTGAAGTTGATATAAAATAGATATATATGATATTGTTACCTGGAGCTCAGGGTTACATAGTTGTAAAGTACAAATCAAGCTAAAATTTTTCTTCGGAGTCACTTTCATTTACAATGCGAGCTATATTGGTATTTGGATTGTAGCACCTTTCACCCTTCATGTAAGCATTGACACATTATACTACATGAAATATTATTTGCCCTACAGCTACATCTCAGAGTTATGAAGGATAGTTTAGATTGGCATGAATACTTCGTCATTGTTATAATGTAGTCTGGAGCAATTGGAGTATTTTGTGGAATGGCAATGGGAAAAAACTTTGTCGATTTCATCTTCTTGCCAACCAAATGATGTTGGATCTGGGTGAAGAAATAATGGACTGTTTGCAGATAACCACAAAACAGTTTGAAAGTGAGCCCGTTTTACATTTTCGGCAAAGCAGTCCCTATTGGGTGGTAATGAAGCAATTGGAGAAGCTCATAGCTGTGCTTGACCATTTTTTTTTTTTTTTTTTTTTTTTTTTTTTTGCCCAAAGAGAAATTCTTACTTCTGTTATATCATTAGCATCTTCAACACCATAACAAAAGCAAACAATGCTGTGCATTCTTTAATTACCTCTGTCATACAACTCTCTTTATGGCCCACTTTTCGTAACTGTTTACCAGCCTGAAGACAATTCAGAACTATTTTCTTTCCTATCTCATAGAATGGAGCAACAGAATCACAGCCAGACAGGGCATGAGCAGCCGGTTAACTTAAAATTATATCCTTGTATTTTGAAACTGTTTCTTTGATGTCTACTGATGCCGTTCCTGGTTTTTACGATACCATACAGACTTCATTTTTCATACCTAGTCGATGGTAGAAGTATAACAGTAACACGAATACATCAGTGTCGTCACATATAACATGAACAGTTTAATTTTCTATCATTTTGGTTTCAGATACTAGCTCTGCTAGATCATTACAATGTCTGCTTCTTCGTGTTTTGTTTTTAAATCAGTTCTCTGACTGAGGTTGCCCCTATATACTTGAAATAGCTTAGTATTTTGTCCAGTAACAACCAAACGGTTCTCAAATCTGACATTACAAACATTTGTAGAAATGAAGTTACATAAAAGCTGTATATCAAGTGGCGCTTGGAGTCGTAATTGGACAGCGTTATATTTTGTGGGGGAAGTGGTATCTTTTCAGTTAGTACAAACTTCCTTGATACTTTCTTCCCACGACTGGCTCTTGTTGCACTCTTGATGCTGTAGTCATAGTATCTGTCAAAAACCAGGTGAACATGAGCATCTTTCAACATTTCAGTGATTTTTTCAAGGAAATTTTTCAGTTAATCATACACAGACCCTCCTACAGGCCAATGCACAACCCACAGTAAAGTACAACCGTCAACGATTATTAGTGTCGGTGACATACTTCTTCTATTAGATTGCAACACTCATAGTGTTCATTAAAATAGACATACCAACAACCTCTCTCATGTTTCCATCGTCTTTAAACATAGATGGAGACACAGAAGAAAATTCGTATTTTAAGACATCTGTCATTTTTATATCTCTGTTTGCTTGGAGAGCAATAATTTTGGAATAAAAAAGAGAAGCGTCCATCTGTAACGCGGTTGAAATTTTGCTACTCTCTTTATTCTCATCCATGCGTATAACAAATTTCATTTTTAACTGACATGAAATGCACTTGGGAGACTTTCTTGAAAATTATGTACTGCTATCTTAGCCATTTCATAAGCACTGTCCACATTAACTGATTTTGCTGTTTGCAGATACAATGTTTCCCAATCCTTGAGGATGATCTTATGGAGTTAAAGGCTGAATACACAATTTCAGTTTTCTCCTTAACTTCTCCTTATCTACAACATCACGACTGATTCTTCTGTTACTTTCTTCTTTGTGTAAAGGCAATTTGTCAGAACCCTTTTGTTCCCTCAAATCAACCCTTGAAAATCGGAAAGTAGAACAATCTATGACTTTCCCCGTTTTTACAGTAACTCTCTTCTCATTATCTTAGAATCGATTTCAGACAATATATGTATAAATTTTGAATTCTGTAAAACGCAAAACATTTTCCATTGAGAATAAGGTTACAATTATCAAATATATTGCAGATGGCAGTAATCAGTCGGAAACTATGCAAGGAAATACTGATTTGGTTATAGTAAACCATCTGTTTTAGTGGACTTACTGCTGGGTGCACACATGACCGTCGGAAGAGATGGGCGAGCGGGGCGATGCCCCCGGGCACTAAAATATGAGAAGAGGCCGTAAACTAAATTTTTGATGCATTGTAATTTAGTTTCTAAAACATTATTATCATTATTATTTTTTTTAATCAAAAATAATTTTTAAATGCCAAACATTAGATTTGCTTTGGTAAGATATACATACATTTAAGATTACTTGTTCAATTATGCTTAAAAATTAAGTTATGATAACGTTCGCTACTTTTCTATTACACGATTACAAGCCCTAAACAGCTTGTTAATGCGATTTTCGGGGTTTTAAAAGAAGGCCTTTAAATGTTCAACTTACTCTATAAAAAAGTGTTTGGCGGGGGGGGGGGGTTGAAGAATATTTGCTCAGTCACATTCATTTTTTAGGACAACCCTGGATACGCAGACGGTCCACTATAGCGGGTTCGACCGTATAATAATATATTAAAAGTTAATGTTGCTTCATAACAAAATTTTTAATGTTTTGGGCGCCATCTTGGATGCCATCTTGAATTACTCAAAATGCTCAACTCTGGCAAAGTGGCATCAATCGGATCTGAAATGTACGTAACATAAGCTATCAAAAACAGTAAAAACATTTTATTCATACCTCGGAACAAGCTTTTCGAAATGGCACCCTGACTATACGAAAACAGTTTCGTTTGACCAAAAGGCGAAGGATCGCAACGCACGCCAAACAATACAAAATAGGTTTCCTTTAGAGTGGAGTATGCACGTTGGCCAATGGTCAGAATTCTGTTTACAGCAAGACTCCGTGGGGGCCGAAGAAGTTGGGAAGCTGAGCGTAGAGTCAAAGTGATTGGAGTCAACTGCTGTTCACTGATAAAATGTGATTCGTTTATAGAATGACACTAGACATGTTTTGGTAAAGCAAAAAAGTGGCACTCGAAATAACTCCATCTTCGTTCAAGAATAATCACTTCACAGACAAAATGGTTTGACAATATGAGTTGGCGACAGTATTGGCGAATCTACGGACCTGCATATCATTAGATAACCAGATGATATTCTAAGGTTTCATGTCATGTGACTCGCTGCAGCATTTTGTAATTCCTTTATTGACACATAGTAATACTAGACCTCTTAAAACTTGTCTTGTGAAGAACTTTTCTGCAGCTCAAAGAATGCAACGTAAATAGTAGCCAGCATTTTATACTGATCATAAGTCGATGAAGCAAGGCTGGAACAAACTCAGAAGTCATATTTCTGCACACACACAAGTCTAAGGCTTTTTTTAAATCCCCAATACTTGAAAATCACACTTCTTCACGAGTAAGACAGTATTCTCGCATATCGTACCGTGACCGTCGTCGCATCCACGCACCACAGATGTGCGACAGTCTTAACAGTTAGGGAGGACCAAGCGGACCATTGAAAATTCTATACCATTGCTGAACAATACGTATTTCGTCATTTTTATATAACCACATTGTTGTCCTGGAGCACATTTCTTATTCTTTCTTAAAACTGGAGATGAAAAATAGAAATTTTTCATTAAAGGGAGATTGGTTTCTCCCTTTTAATTTGGTGTTTGGATCGTCATTATGTGATTTTGTCCTTTTTGTATTTTTCAAAAGTTTATTGTCAAGAAATGGTTTCATCAATTTTTTCTAAATGTTTTTAATGTTTACATGTTTTTAACGACTTAATATTTTAAACTACTTAGTTTTATGCCTTTTACTTCGAAATACGTTTACTTTTAACATTTCCTAGTTTTATACTTGAATGAAAAATAAATTGTATAAAATTACTTTTAAATAAAAAATACCGTCTTCAAAAAACATCTACAAGCTAGAAAGCAAAAGTTAACTGATTACACTTGCATACTATTTCCTAACCAGACCTAGAAATGAATTTTTTTTTACAATTTCAGTACAAAAATCGGCTAAACTGCACACCCAATTATAAAATAAACACTGATTTTCATTACTATACGATGAATAATTTTAAATACTTAACTAATTAGATACGATCTCTTAATTTTTAATAACCTTTTGAAGTCGAGGCCTCCTATAAACTACTACCTAACGTAACTGACAACCCACCGAATATTAAATTAAACACTAATTTATATAAACGCGAAACTAGTCTTTAAAACTAAACCTACTAAGTTACGTTAGGTGGTAGTTTATAAGCGGCCCTGACTTCAAAAGGTTCCTAAAATATAAGAGATCGTATGTAATTAGTTAGGTATTTAAAATTATTCATCGTATAGTAATTAAAATCAGTGTTTATTTTATCATTGAATGCTTAGTTTAGCCGATTTTTGTACTTGAAGTGTAAAATAAATTTCATTTCTAGGTTTGGGTGGGAAACGGTATGTAAGTGTAATCAGTTATTTTTTGCTTTTTAGTTCGTAGATGTTTTTTGAAGGTGTTTTATTTTTTATTTAAAAGTAATTTATTTTTAGTGGTGTAAATGTAAATATAAAATAAGTGCGTAGGATAAAGTATGTGGTATATGATGTTGAAGCCTTTTTTACGTGCATCTAGAGTAAGAAAGCGTCGAATACATGAGTCTGAAAACAGCTAAGATGAACACGATAGAGAAAGAAATATACCACAACGTCTCGGAAAATTCCGACGACGGTGAAGAAAGGCTTTTTAAAATGCGCAACTATGTACAAAATTTTTTTATCTTCATCATTAGTTGGACTTAATCAAAGTTTGCTTTCCGTCAGCAAATGAACGAGTCACTAAAAAAACCAACAGAAATCGCTCTAAGTTTAAAATTGCAAGTTGTAAATTTATAAGTTTTAAAATTGCTACATTTTAAATTATATTTCACAACAATACGTATCAAACAACCCTCGATAACACTGCCATAGATTTAGGAAAAAAGAACTTTTGCGAAAGAACGAGTACACGTAGCTCTCAGCAGAGTCAAGACTTGAAGTAATAGTTCGATCTGATTCAGAACCCTTTAAACTTTTAACTAAACCTCACGATGAACGAGCATTAATAGAAATGCAACAATTGATACATCTCATTTCAGATGAAATGGATTCAGTATTTAGTCAGAACCATTTAAATGTTTACGGTTTACCAAACTACAAATAAACTGTAAATTGCAAATCGTTAAATTTTAAATTATAAATTGTAACATTGTAAATTGTAATTTATGTTTCACAACAATACGTGTCATGTACCTCGTGATAAAAGTCGCATGGTTATTCGAATGCTCACATTAAAGGATGAAGATAAAAAATTCCACAAGAATTAATTTTATGTTTGCTTTAGAGAATCCTTGATTAAAAATTTTCATTATAATTACTCTTAATAATAATGTTTTTTAGTACTTTCTTTCACTATGGGTAAAGAAAACACATACCTTTGTTTTATGGCATTTTTTTTAACAATGGGTTTTATATTTAATCGTTTGAGAGGGAAATTACATGAAATTTATTGTTCTTTACCCATAACTTTTCTGTAAAGAACGAATAGGGTAAATCAAAGATTTCGAACCTTAGAGTAAAGTTAGACCACCCCCTATCCACTAAACAAGAAAAGTCATAAAAATCGGTTCACTAAGTAAGACGATATACAAAGTTAACAAAGTACAAATCGCTTTAAATATGAGTATGATATTTAAAGAGTTGCTTCAGTTTCATCGAACTCGAACTTGATTACCATTAGACCGCCGGGAAAGTATATCGTTTCAAAAAAAAAAAAAAAAAATTCCTAATCGGTACGGGCAGGGGCGTGCACAGAAATTTTGGGGCCCGTCACAAGTGACTTTTCCGGGCTCCTCTCCATATTGTTTACTTCTATAGTTCACTCCTAGTTTTAAAAATAGTGGGCCCCCTCCTGTGCACGCCCGTGTGTACAGGTGTCTTCGAGTATTTATAGAACATTGTACAAAGAAAAACCTAATCCGTCGAGTTCAGAACCTCCTCCTCTTCTTGAAGCCTGCTAATTAGTATAACACAAATTTCAAATTAAACTGGCGGCATTGTGAAACAGTAAATCCAGAATACTGGTCCAGCTTGAGAAATTAGATACCAGTTACAACATATTATTAAAGAATATAAATTAAATCATCGGAGGAGGGGTGTTCTGTATTCATTTCTCCTTGGATTGAACGCAAAATATGTTTAAAAATTGAAATATATATATATATATATATATATATATATATATATATATATATATATATATATATATATATATATATATATATATATTAGGATGTCCCAAAAAAAATGAAAATCGTTTTTTTTTAAACGCATACCCTCTTATTCTTTTCCTTTTATATCAAAACCGTTGTGAAAAAAGTTTCATACAATTTGAAGCACGGTAACCCGTGCCGACTTGGGCCTAAAGGCCTAAACGTGTACATAGCACGTGTATTCATAAGCAAGCGAACGCTGGCGACGCGATACTTTGCGAAGCTCAAAACAGCTGTAAATAGTGCACAGAAAACAAATGAAAACAGAAAAACATATGTTGTGGGGGGGGGGGGACTTATCCATGGCAATTTGCAAACCGTCAAACGTGTCAGTACGAATACATTCCGGTCAGCGAGCGAAGTATAGTCGTTCCATAGGGAACGAAACATGGCAGTGGAATTGCAAAGTTCGAAAAAAGAGATATTTTCAACAGTTGTCGTGGAACACACCAAATTGCGGACTTGAAACTTCCGTCTAATATTCTAACGGAAAAGTTATGTCTGTTTTGTTTTATAACATTTGAGAAATAAATTTAACCATCAGTGAAAGTGCAAATCTCGCTATTCCGGAATGTATCATCTTTTGAGAAAAAGCACGCACTCCCACCAAATCGTTGCCAAATTGTGTGAATAAACTTAAAAACCTGTATCAAATTTGGAGAGACTTACAAAAAAATGCAAAGAAACTGCAAGAAGTATTCAGGCAGCGCCAACAAGAATTTGAGAGTAATTTAAGCAATTAATTGAATATTGCACATGCTGATGCACTTTGGTTAATCAAAATAGAGGAAGATGGGATTTTCTTGCAACTCCAAAGAGAGCCCGGCCGACGTGGTCACTTTAAGTGGAGTGGATAAAAAACTGACCGACAAATAGGAAAGGGCTCGACTTAGCTGTCAAAGAAGAAACAAGGCGCTTCGAATACGATCCCGCTTCAACATCTTCGGAATTGTATGATACTGTACAAGAAGATTCTTCTTCGAGCTGTAGTGAAAATATTAATTCAGAAGATTTCCTTGCAACATATAAACCAGTACCTGGAACAAGTATTCCAGAACTTGGAACAAGTATTATCAGAATCTGGAACAAGTAAATATGTAATGAGGAGCGATTTTATTACTCCAAAGTCAGTTGCTGAATTGTACAGGTGTCCAAGTATACGAGATTACGTCTTTATTCTTGAAGCTACTATTGACGCACTTGGGTGTAACATTGATGAATTTCATATAGATAAATCTTCAATTCAAAGAATTCGAACCGAAAAACGGAAGGAGCACGAGGAAAGAAAAAAAATTGGTTTTCAGTACGAGGGACCATATGTAGTGAATTTACCTTGGGATATGAAACTGTTGCCTGCTTTGAGTGCTCAAAAATCCAAAGAATATCGCTTATCTATAGCTATTTCATAAGGATGTGAGGAACAACTCATTGCTGAGTCTAAACTGGATAATTCTACTGGAAAAGAACAAATACAGGCTGTTTGAAAGGTAGTTTTAAATTGGAATCTCGAAGACAAAGTTCGAGACTCGAAGACAAAGTTCAAAACTCTCTGTTGTGATACTACAGCTTCCAAAACAGGTCCTTTAAGTGGTTCTTGCGCTATTCTTAAGCAAATATGTGATAGATAAATGCTTTCCTTTGCTTGCCGCCATCTATATAAGAACTGATCTGACCCACTGAAATACAGTGCTACTGAGGAGCTACGGAGTTGTTCCGAACTGTATCCTAACTTGGAAAATTTACTGGATTTTTACCGTGCTGAACTCACTAATATTACGGTCAGGAATGACTATCAAGAGTTGATAGAAATGCCTATCACAATTTTAGGTGGAGATACAGAAATTGAATTTAAAATAAGACCACCGGGAGCCATGCACCAAGGTCGATGGATGGCTCGAACGATTTACTCCCTAAAACTATTACTATTTAGTTCACAACTAAAATTAGATACGAAGGAAAATGAAACATTGTTTGATGTATGCTTAATTGTAGTAACGATATACGTGAAACCATGGCTTCAATGCATTTTGGCAGTCAAAGCACCCAGCAAAGATTTATGCTTTTTGAAAAAAAGTGTACGAAAAAGTGGACCCAATTATCTCAAAAGCTGCTCTACAAAAATTCATCCAGCTTTTATGGTATGATTAATAATATTTCATTCTTTGCTGTGAAAAACTGTCTCAATACTTAGAGCAGTAAACGATGCAGCTGAAAGAGCTGTAAAAATGATGCAGGACTTTCATGGTTTGCTTACAAATGATGAGGAATAAAAACAATTTGTGTTACGTTGCGTTCAAAAGCACCGAAAGCTCTATCCTGACTGCAAAAAGCAAATATTGAAATAAAAATATGTACAGTAATGTTTCTTGTAGTCTAATAGTGTTGTTAATATCTGCTTTAAATAAATTGATGTCGCGTGTAGTAAGGAATTATACAGTTAGTAATCTTTCCACTGTAGTCGCCGTACAGGATTTCAGGTCCAAATTTGACCTCAAGTCGGCACGGGTTCCCGTTATTTTATTGCAATAAAACTTTTTTCTCATGTTACTGAGGTGAAATGGAAAAAATTTGGAGGGTATGCGTATTCGATTTCACAATTTTTTTTTTCGCCATTATATCTTGGGACACCCTAATATATATATATATATATATATATATATATATATATATATATATATATATATATATATATATATATATATATATATATATATATATATATATATATATATATATATATATACACTGGTGTGCAAAAATTAAGGACGAAGTCGAAAAATTAGCATATCAGCTGAACGAAGAGGCAGAGCGGACAGAAAGACCAATCAGGAGATTAAGTAAGGTGATTTACGGTAGCACATGCGCAGATATGCAGGCAGACGTAATGGGGGAGTGTCTGAGTAGTATAAAGCATGTTGTCGGTGTAAGATCAGTATTTCTGGCAAAGAGATTGCATGCCGTATAGCAGTTAAAATCACACCGAGTTGCTGCCTCCGCGAGAAATGGCGAATAATCAATCTGTTAGACGACATGTGGATGCTTTTTCCCGAGATCGAATCATTGGGAAGTTGGAGGAAGGCCGCAGTGTGACAAGTGTGGCTGCAGAGTGCGGAATTGCTCATAGCATCGTTTCACGACTTTGGAGACAATTTCAAACTACAGGAACAGCTATCCGGGGGTTCAGTAGTGGTTGTCCACGAGGAACCACACCCGCAGATGACCGGTATATTGTCTTACAGGCCAGAAGAAACAGGCGGCAGACAGCGGGAGAAATCGCTAGACACAGGCGACTGGACGACCGATATCGCTTTTTACCGTGGGCACAAGACAGCACGGTGGTTTTCTGTTTGCACGACGCCCGGGGTAGGTATACGGTGTATACCTCTAACGCCTGCCCATCGACGAAGGCGTTCTCTGTGGTGCCGGGAACACCGGAATCGGAGAGACAATGAATGGGGACGAGTACTCTTTACAGATGAGAGCAGATTCAGTCTGAGTAGCGATTCTCATCGCCTACTCATCTGGAAAGAACGGGGAAGCCGCAATCATCCCTCGAACATCACCTGACCCACATCAAGGGTCAGGTATGGAAGTCGCGGTGTTCTCGTTTGGGGAGATATCATGCTTGGTAGTCGTACAGACCTTCACATCTTCGACGCAGGTTCAGTCAACGGGACCCGTTATTGTAACGAGATTCTTCTTCCATATGTGCGTCTTTTTAGTGGCGCTATGGGTCCGCTGTTCCTTTTCATGGACTGCAATGCACCATGTCATCGCACAGTAGCTGCAGAACAGCTCTTAGAGAGTGAGGATATTGAACGTATGGATTGGCCGGCACGATCTTCGGATCTCAATCCCAACGAGCATGTATGGGATTTTCTAGGCATACGCTTGGCAGCTCGTACCTTACCACCAGTAACGATTCGGGAGCTTCGATTGGCGCTGCAAGACGAATGGGCAGCAATGCTTCAACAACTCATTGACACCCTCATTCTCAGCATGGGCAGACGCTGTCAAACCTGCCTAGCAGTCGAAGGAGATCATATCCCCTACTAAATACCGGATGTTTCTTGCTGGACACCCATCACAGCGATGTTTCGGCCTTCAGTCGCATTGCGCTCCATGCTACTTTTTCAATAAAGCTTCTTTTTATCCCTCTGATTTCTCTTTTAGTAAGTGTTGCTTACATTACACATGTCCTTACGTATTGGGGATCTTACGGAATTAAATGTGTTGATTTGGAAAGCTTTTGTATAAAGTTATATTGAAAAAACCGTCTCGTCCTTAATTTTTGCACATCAGTGTATATATATACATATATATATTAGGGTGGTCCTTATTTATATGGGAAAAAAATTATTAATTCAGCAAGTGACGCCCCCTAGTTTTGCGACACTATAATAAAAAGTAACGCGTGCAAAATTTGAACTCGATCGGTCAATAATAACACGTGCCCCTAGGCTGTTGAACTTTAACACTTTTGATAATTTTCTCACAAATCTTCCGAGTTTTTACTTCAGACCAGTACATCGTTTTTCCTAGTTTTGCAGAATATTTTTACAGTGAGGTAGCACTAAAATTAATCTTTTTAATTACTTTATATCATCTAAAGATTTTACCTTGAATAAGAATGAAATAATGCTTTAGAAACTTTCCTTAATCGTACGCTTTTCTCAATGTATCTCGATAGTGCGTATTTTTTTTCGATAGTCTTGGACGGTCTGTAAAATAAGTTGCTTTGTGACTCTTTTTTGGTAAATTAGTTGTGAAATTCTTCCATTAATATTGTGCTTCTCTTTCAGTTGAATCATTCACAATTTTTAGTATTTTAACAATCTCTCTTCCCTTTAAAAAGCTTAAACATTTTGCCGTGAATCAGGATCAAATAGGAAAAAACCTTTTAGTATTTGCAACTTATCAAACAATTTTATTGACTCGTAATTGATTCTATAAAGAGGAAGATCTTTACTAAAAAAGTATTCCAAATCATCTACTGTTATCTGAAATTTGTTAAACAGTCATCAGACACGTCTTCCTTATCACAAGCAGTTTTTGGACTAGTCTTTTCCTATCTTTAAATTAATTCCTTCATCCAATACGGACAAAGCTACTAGTTTATCCCCTAAATACCATAAGTGATTTATGAAGTTTCCAACACTGCTTCTGCTGCATGTTTGTCGTCATTTTTTACGCTGCTAGTTTTTCAGACACATTATATTATTCAAAGGAGCCTCGATTGGGTTGCTGCGAAAAACCATATCTTCATACAGCATTTAATTGTAAAACAACTTTGTAAAACAGCATTGAAGGACTTTCTTTTCATGTAAGGTCATCTTAAATTGTTTCCTAAATGTAAAAATTTTCAAACAAAAATTCCTTTTGCCACCCATGTGGCTCATGGATAAGCTCCAGGTTGCCGAAAACATATCCCTGTAGGAGGAAATTCACCAGGAAATATTATTACAAGTTATGAGAATTCTCTGTAATCTTTCTAAATTCCGCTTTTTACGAACAATAATATGTCATAAACTTCGTCTTTTAGAATTTAAGTGGTGTGTACTTGTTTGAAATGTTATAAGTTCTGAATGATGGAGATCTTTCCACAAAATTTTGAAACGTTTAAATAATTGAATATCTGATCTAGAACTAAGAAAGGTAAGAACTTCTTTAAGGACACACTCTGCAGTACGATTTCAAGTGCATGATTATGGCAATCCAAATGTAATATATCACCGTTCAGTTTTTGCTCTAAAAAATTGCATGCACAATTTATTAGGTTGGTATTGCAAGTCGTTGTATCAAACACTACAGCTAGAAAAGTTAGCATTAAAGAGCTCATCTAAGATATCATATACAACTGAAGAAATATCTAAGCCATTCCGAGTAGCTGTTCAATATTAGAACCTGAAGCCATCACGGTAATATTGTCGGCATTCTTTTTAAAGTTACATCTGGATGTAGCTTCGTATCCCATTGAATAACTACAAAATCTAAGTTTAAATTCATGAAATTTAATTTTACCTCTCGAAGATTTTCTTTTGCTCTCTTAAGGAATGTACGATTGATCACTGGGTCATTTGGATTTAAATTTAATGCCTCTTCATAGGCTGTAAATAAATGAACAACATCTTTATCCCTAATATGGCATTTGTCTAACAGTGATGAAAGGCGAGCAGATATTAATAGTTGTCAAACTTTTTTGCATTGTGGTAGATCAGCTGTAGAAAACAAAAGTTCAACAGGTTAGGATAAATACCCAATTCGGTTTCTAAATCTTGTGAATTGCAAGAATATTATGATAATAAAGGACTGTATACTGAAATAGAAGAAAATTAATTTCAAGCATAGATTTCTACATTGCTCCGATCTGGATATTTTTTTTAAATTTATATTTTAGCTACGGAAAATACAGTTTATTTTTATGTTAGGTGTTATCGAGGATTTTTCGAAATTTATATTTTAAAAATTAAAAATTTCATAAGCATTTAGGTATGTTTATAACTAAAGAACAGCGAAGTAAAATGTAATTGCAATTACGTATATTTATAGCATTGAAACCTTGCGACTCTATTTTCCACACCTATTACATACACAGGGAATTTTACAAATCAACACCCCCAAAGCCTGGAGGAGGCAACTTGTTGTTGTCAAAGATCGTTCATTAATGGCATATAGAATCCCTTGTGTCCATCTTGATGGAAAGAAACGTTCCCCTGCCGCTTGGTTGGAACAAGCGCAGCAGAGCGGACCCAAGTGCGCTTGACCCAAGGCCATTGGTGTACATTTTATTCTCTGTAACATGTTAAATTTTACAGAATGAAAGTGAGAGAATGTTCGGTCTGGAAGTAGTAGCACCTTTTGAGGTTCAAAATTACTTTAAATATAAAACGTTAGAATATTTTTACATAAAAATGAGAAAATCCGCAATTTTTTCTTCCAAACTCAAAGAAGGGGGCCCTAGGGGCACGTGTTAATATTCATGGATTGACTTTAAAATTTGCAACGATCATTTATTTGTACAATTGGAACAAATTGAGGGGGCATCGTGTAAAATATCTGCAACTTCAAAAATAAGGACCACCCAAATATATATACTCTCTTAAAAAACTCCAGCGATTTTAACTCAGACTGAGTAAATTTTCACTCCTTTCCAGTGTCGAAAACGCACTTTCCTTATAGGAGTGAATTTCATTCCTTTTGCGGAGCGGTTATTTTCACTCCTTTTGGATAAGCTAATTTCACTCCCTTTTGATATGTGTTTTTCACTCTTTTTAAGACTAAATTAATATCTTAAATGAGTGGTTGCTTTCCGTTTTGGAAAGCCGCTATTTCACTCATTTTTAGAATAAAATAGGTAAAATCATTTCACTCTCATTTGGTGAAATTATTTTTAAACGTGTTTTCATGGTGCTTATGCTGTGTATTTGAATTTAAAACTGTTTTTAAAACTGTTATTTCATTTGAAAAAAAAATTAGTTTTTTAAGTTAAAAAATGAAAAGAAACAATGTTTTTAGTGTTTCCGAAGAGGATGCACAAGAACTGTATGGTAAGTACGAAGAATTTTCTTTTTTATTAAAACTTTAACTGGTAATATTTCTTGAACTACTCGTATATCGTTACAAATCACCCACGTGCAATATTACGTACATTTACGAATCTAAAGATTGAAATAAAATTAAAAAACCCACGCAGTTCCAAATAAATAGATTTAAAATTTTGTAACTCTAGATTGATATTCTCGGTGTGCCTTTTAACATTAATAATGTTTTAAAAGTTACATCAGTTCAAATTAATTTAAAAAGTCACTCATAAATTGTGACAAGATACGTTTGAATTCAATTTTGTTTCTTCGAGGCCATTCATTAATTACGTAAGGACAATTTTGGCAATTTTCGACCTTCCCTTCTCCCTATGTAAGGGTATGTAAGACTCCCCCCCCCCCCCATCTTACGTAAGATTCCTTTTTTTCTTCACAATGATAAAATAACAAATATTACATCACTGGGATCGTTCTTAAATTAACCATCATTTTTTTTTTTTAATTTTTTTAAAAACATTTTTGGGTAAAGAAATCTTTACTGTAAGGAATCTAGACCGAATGTTTTTCGACAAATAATTTTTGTATATGATGCGATAATAATTAAAAATAAGACATGCAAAACACAGTGCGATTCTTTTATTGTATTTTACACGTTTCATTCTTTGGAACACAAGTAAAAAACAGCTCATCCTATAATACATACTTTTACCTTCCTGAAGCAAATGAAATATAATATTTGCCAAACCCGTTGACCGCGGATTTCTAATATAAAATATCGGCTTGGAAAATATTACGTAAGAATGAATCTACCCCCCCCCCCTCTAAGCAAAGGTATGTAGAGAATTTTCCAACCCCTCCATCAGGACCCGGAATTAATGAATGGCCCGTTACACATATGAATGAGTGTATTATACAAAGTTTATGATACTCTTTAGAGTTTATTATACACAAAAACAATGTTTGATTAATTTAAAATATACGCAGTGGTTGGATATCCGACCATCGGGAGCGGATTCGGTATCCGACCTATAGATTTGCGCATGGTCGGATCTGTAACACCTGCCTAAAATATATATACAGTACACACACACCAAAGATGGTAACGACTGTTTCAAATGTCATATTTTTGATTCGATAAGCGAAATAAAATTGTTGATGAACGTTTCATTAATTTGGAAGAAAAAGTTACAAAAAGTTCGCCGTAACATTGCACGTGGGTGATTTGTAACGATATAGCAGTTCAAGAAATATTAACAGTTACAAGTTTTAATAAAAAAGAAAATTCTTCGCACTTACCATTCAGTTTTTGTGCATTTTCTTCAGAAACCTCATTCGGCAACAAATAGTGTTTTAATTCATTAAATGAAGACATTTAGATAGCGACATCTAATTGGTATTCGCGACCAACGTTAGTTAAGCCGAATGTGGAGGTATAGAAGATTCTCCCTAAATAAAATCACGTGACAGAATCGAACCAATGAAAATGTTTTTGAGTCCTTCTTTTAAAGAATGTTTTTATTTTTCGCTCTTCAAAAGGAGTGTTTCCGAATTTCACGCCAATAAGGAAAAGTTTTAGTCTTGGTTTTTTTCGTAAAGCGTCTTTTTTCGATAAAGCTAGCACTCAGAAAGAATGAATGCACCCGCAATAGATTTCACTCTTTTTAAGAGTTATTTTTTCGTTCTTTTGAATTAAGAGTGTACACGGGTATGCAAAAATTAAGGACGAGACGGTTTTTTCAATATAACTTTGTACAAAAGCTTTCCAAATCAACACATTTAACACCGTAAGATCCCCAATACGTAAGGACATGTGTAATGTAAGCAACACTTACTAAAAGAGAAATCAGAGGGATAAAAAGAAGCTTTATTGGAAAAGTAGCATGGAGCGCAATGCGACTGAAGGCCGAAACATCCCTGTGATGGGTGTCCAGCAAGAAACATCCAGTATTTAGTAGGGGATATGATCTCCTTTGACTGCTAGGCAGGTTTGACAGTGTCTGCCCATGCTGAGAATGAGGGTGTCAATGAGTTGTTGAAGCATTGCTGCCCATTCGTCTTGCAGCGCCAATCGAAGCTCCCGAATCGTTACTGGTGGTAAGGTACGAGCTGCCAAGCGTATGCCTAAAAAAACCCATACATGCTAGATGGGATTGAGATCCAGAGATCTTGCCGGCCAATTCATACGTTCAATATTCTCACTCTCTAAGAGCTGTTCGGCAGCTACTGTGCGATGACATGGTGCATTGTCGTCCATGAAAAGGAACTGCGGACTCATAGCGCCTCTAAAAAGATGCACATATGGAAGAAGAATCTCGTTACAATAACGGGTCCCGTTCACTGAACCTGCGTCGAAGATGTGAAGGTCTGTACGACTACCAAGCATGATGCCTCCCCAAACGAGAACACCGCTACCTCCACACCTGTCCCTTTCAATGATGTTCGAGGGATGATTGCGGCTTCTCCGCTCTCACCAGATGAGTATGCGATGAGAATCGCTACTCAGACTGAATCTGGTCTCATCTGTCAAGAGTACTCGTCCCCATTCATTGTCTCTCCGATTATGGTGTTCCCGGCACCACAGAGAACGTCTTCTCCGATGGGCAAGCGTTAGAGGTACACACCGTATAGGGCGTCATGCAAACAGACCACCACCGTGTAGTCTTCTGCCCACGGTAAAAAGCGATATCGGTCGTCCAGTCGCCTGTGTCGTGTGTCTAGCGATTTCTCCCGCTGTCTGCCGCCTGTTTCTTCTGGCCTGTAAGACTATATACCGGTCATCTGAGGGTGTGGTTTCTCGTGAACGACCACTACTGAACCCCCGGATAGCTGTTCCTGTAGTTTGAAATTGTCTCAAAAGTCGTGAAACGATGCTGTGAGCAATTCCAAACTCTGCAGGCACACTTGTCACACTGCGGCCTTCCTCCAACTTCCCAATGATTCGACCTCGGGTAAAAGCATCCAGATGTCGTCTAACAGATTGATAATTCGCCATTTCTCGCTGAGGCAGCAACTCGGTGTGATTTTAACTGCTATACGGCGTGCAATCTCTTTGCCAGAAGTACTGATCTTACACCAACAACATGCTTCATACTACTCCCCCATTACGTCTGCCTGCATATCTGCGAATGTGCTACCGTACATCACCTTACTTAATCTCTTGATTGATCTTTCTGTCCGCTCTGCCTCTTCGTTCAGCTGATATGCTAATATTTCGACTTCGTCCTTAGTTTTTGTACACCAGTATATATATATATATATATATATATATATATATATATATATATATATATATATATATATATATATATATATATATAAACATTTTATTGATTAAATAAAGTTATTTTAGTTTAAAATAACATTAAAGTAATATATTCAGCTATTAAAGTAGCGAAATATATTTAATTTACTGCTTTGCTAGGTAGTAAAACATTAGTAACACCAATAAATAAAAATTAACAGGCGGCAAAAATTAATCATCCATATGAAGCGAGAATTACCGTTCAAGACGAAAGCAAAACCTATGCTTTGAAAATACACCGGTCATGGAAAAACCTTGTGACCTGTGACGTATTCCGGCCGCTGTCGTAAAGCTGGATTACGTATCCACAACATGTGAAATTCAAAATTTCTTGGATTTCTCCGGGACCATCAATCAGATCCTGACCAAATTACCATGGGACCATCTGGGAAGTATACCCTTCCAAACAAAAAAAGAACTTTTCAAATCGGTCCAGAAATCTTTGAATTATCCGAAAACATACATAAAAAGCCGCAAGCCAAAATTATAACCTCCTTTTTTGAAGTCGGTTATTAAAGAAAGAAAGTCGGTTAATATTTTTCGCAGAATAGCCCTGAAGGGCTCTAGCGCCATTAAAATCAAATAAACCAACCAACTAACCATATTCTTTCTACTGTTCCAAGGTCATAAAGCTCCTATACAGCTGCATTTGGCTTCGTTTTTGCTCAATTGTATTTTACTACAAGTGTATTCTCTATTTTATGCCCGTGCAAATCTATTTTGCAGCGGTTTCTTCGCCATTTAATCCCCTGTTGTTTTGAGCAGGGTATGATATGTATCTTTCTAATTCAAAGAAAACATTTTTTTAGATTTGAATAACACCATAGATTATACAATAGACTCAAATAAGGTCAATTACGAGTCTGTAAATAAAACTATTGCATAAAATGGATATTAAATTACTGCGGGGATCAAAAATTAATATCGTTTCCCCCCACCCCCTTCAAAAACATGAATTTTTAAACGCTTTCTTTTTTAACCAAAGATGTAATTACCCTCGTTATGAACACCCTTTTGCCGTGTCGTTCACAAATTTTCAATCCTGGATAGATAGAAATTTATCGATTTTTGAGCATAATATCTGGAGATGAAAATTTGTCGGATATTCAAAATACCGTTTTTTTGTTACATAGATCAGAATAAAGAGAAATCAGATGGTGTGATATCAGATGAGTATGGTGAAATGAACTGCGTGGTCGTGCATTATCATGTTTTAGAATCACTCCATTTCCGCTGATAATAGTGGATATATTCTAATTTCCTTTTCTTCCACTTTCTGTGACAAACAACTCGGAAAATTTGACTTGCATCAAAGATGTCATTTTCAGATATTTTACTCCAAAATCAATTGTTTTTAATGCATTTGGGATGTTTTAAACTGTCATTCTAGAAGGCAAAATACTGTTGATAAAGAGGGTGATTACCTCGTGGATTAAAAATAAAAACCTTTCAAAATTTATTTGTTTGAAAAAAAACATTACTTTTCTGTCCCCTAAATATTTTCTACGGTCACTTCTTTTCGTACAAACTATGCGAAGTACAAAAGAGACGAAGTTAAAAATTGTGACACATGTTTAGCAAAGCTCTTCTGATTTTCTTCTAAGTCAGAAGTATCACATCCCCCCTCTGCCCCAACTATTGAAAAATGGGTACTTCCGGAGGGCGCTTACCTATACTGAATATCCATCTCTTTAGGCAGGCATAATTTATACTTAGCAGTTATAGGTGGCACTGTGCGTAAAAATTTAGTCGTCCTCCTCGTTTGAAGCCTGATGTCAAAAAATAAATTCAAAAGTTTTCTCGATTGCATTTTATTTGTTTTAAATTAATCGAAATCAACTTCACAAAAAACAATTAACCAGTATGCACTTAATGACAAGAAAAAATATCACTTTTCTCTGATAAGGATTTTTCTCAAAACCGAAGGAAAATAATATCTCTAATCGGAGGAATAAGTCACCGACAAACTTTAGACTCCATTACAGTAAACACCGTATTATCCCCGGAATAGGTTGGCACGGTAACCGCGGATAAGCGAAAACCGCTGATAATCCGAATAATAGTTTAAAAACGATACTACTGTATACACACACACACAATAGCTGAAAGTTATGAATAACACTCACGCATACAATTTAAATTTTTGCTAAAAACATTGCTATATTCCACCTATTAACATTGAATGTGAAAAATATACATATGTAAAAGCTAAAAAAGAACAATAACACAATCATAAGTTTAAAAAACATTTAATGACCGTTAAAAAAAATAGTGAAAAGACCTGCGGATAATCCGAACCGCGGATAAACCGACCGCCGATAGTCGGGAGTTTACTGTATTCACTTTGTCTATGAAATTGTAACTGTCTCTTTCTAATTTTCCCTGCAATCTTCGTGGAACTGGCACCGATTGCGGATTGCTTAAATAATAAACATCAACTGTTTCTTCATAACGAAAAAAGCAGACGTCCTTCCATGGAATAATTTCACAGTCATAATCGGGAACAAACGTAAACGAAAAACATGTATGCCTAAGGTAAGTTTTTGTATCTGATTCAAAAAAACTTCATACTTTCATATTAATGACATCTTTCTCGAAAAACAAAACCAACGTACTGTGTAACTCTACTATCACCTCTAGAGAGGCCCTGCTAGTATTATTTTCAAAAATAGTTACAGCAATAATATTTTTTTTTTACTTTCTGCACCAAATGATAGTTTTTCATAATGTTAGGAATTTCTTAAAATTCTAGAAATTTAGTGCAAAACGTCGGAAACATATCCTTTCTTTTTTGCTCCTACAACTAGCTAAAAAAATGGATTTATTTTGTTCTCAGTAATTTATTATATTTAAAATGTTGAATTTCATTTCAAAAAGTGCTAAATAAATTGTCCAAGATAATGTAGAGCTCATTGCTCATGTTTTTTCCCGGGAGGGGGAGGGTCTAGCTTTTGAAGATACTATGAAGTTGAGCCTTAGAGGAAGGCTTCACATTTTCAGAAAATACTAAATTAAATTTTCTGGACTCTAAAAAAATTGTATAAGTAGTAAAATAATTCGATTCAACTTAACCGAAAACTTTTTTTTTTCAAAGCAGGGACAAAAAGAAGAGAAACCAAGGTTCATACTTGAAAAGCAAGTGTGTTTCTCTGTATAATTACCATTCACATTAATACAGTTATCTAAGCTCTTGATGAGTTTTCTAGTACCAGTTGGGTCCAAGTCTCGGAATTTACTGTCTCGGTCATTTATGCACCTCACTTTCAGCATCTACAAAAGTCGCTCGAGGTGCAATTTTAACGAACTAAGCAGAAGGTAATCACATGAGGTAAACTCTACGTTGTAAGGTGGGTGGTAAAAAAAGGTATCATTGAAACTTTCTTTTTTCATGTGGTTCAAGCTGATGCGGAATGGCTTAACCGAAAGTAACATTTTTTAAATTATTATTTAAAACTGGGGACCGGTATTAATATGGGCACCCCTCTCTAGTGGCTACGAGAGGTGCTGAGGACCAGCGATGAGGACAGTAAATAATGCCATTTACTAATTTAAGATAGCGGAGAGCAGTAGAAAACATTTTTGCATGTAGTGTGGATTTAGCATGAGTTATTATGCAAATTGTTGTTTATTCAGAACTAAAAACTTTTAAAGGTTATGTGAAATTATTTTCTTTTCATGTTGTTTTGTTTAGTTAAAACTAATTTCAGAGTGATATCCGGAAAATGGAGATAGTAAGCTACTCTTTGAAGCACAACTTTAGTTACGCACGCTGTTACATTACACGAGATAGTGGCCATCTTTCTTAGGTGTAGTTGGTGTAAGTATGGGCCCCAATTTAAAGGATGCCCATAAATATTCCAACATTTTTTTTTAAAAAACAAAAATTATTTCTCAAGCGATGTAACTTGCATCTTTTGTGATGGAAAGTTCTCTGAAGACACTCGGGGAGAAATGTCGGAGAAATACGTTATGTGCCAAATGTGGCACACTTAGATTTTGCCAGAGTTTAAAGAGGAAGTTATGTTTGCGACTTCTGTTAATATTTTTTTCCTTGTAAAATAAATGAATTCTCCACCATTTTGCATAGTTTTATTCTGTTTTTAACTATTTTAGTGGCTTTTTTGAGAGGGTCCATACTTACACCCAACTTTTTCGGGTGCTTTTTTAAAACTGTCGTTTTTTAAATGAAATAATTGATGTTTATCATTGTTTTACCTTCTCGAGCTTAGGAAAGTTGTTACAGTTTTTAATTAAAGACAAAAATGTAGAAATTTTTGAATTGAAAGTATCTTTTAATCAAAAACCAAAAGAGGGTACTCATATTCACATATTTTCCTCTATAAATTTACTGAATCATTTTTTTTGTATCAAATAGAGAGAAACTATATTAAATTTAATGATTAACTAATATACAAGTTGATGTATCTGTATATCCAATAAAACAAAGTATTTCATGTGTTTGAGAAACAAAAGGTGCACTGCAAATAAACCTGCACAATTTGGAACACTTTGTTTCTGAAAAAGTGATCCTAATATGTGAATGTGCGCTATGAAGTGTTCTGAATAAGCTCCGTCAGAAGGAAAGTGTTCCGAATGTGTTCTGGATACTGAACCTCGAGTGCCAACACACGAGTCCAGACAGCAGATGGTTTGTCAACACATTTGAAAACATGTTTGGTCACATTTGGGCACACTTGTAAAATCATTGCTTTCTTTGCTGAAATGAGAATGGCTAGATAAAGATTGGTTGGTTGTACTATATACTGTATGTATACACTATTAAATTAAAAAACGTTATTTTTACTGTAAATTTTGTTACATTTTTTCAATATCCTCACTCATACACTTAATTGAAAGAACTTGTGCTTCAGAGGATGAAATATGTGACGTATTTCATCATGTGTGCCAAATTCTGCGAAGCTACGCAAAAAGTATTAGTAAACGTTCATGTCGATTTCAGAATTTTCATCTGTAACTGTTTTCGTCTGGTTTGGAATAATACAATGCAAGTTACTTATTTCCATTACTATTCATTACATTATGCTTAAACATTTGAAAATTGACTTGCACTCGCAGATCGTTGAGCTCCATATTTTGTGTACATTATGCGTTAGCATTTGTACATTAAGCACTTGTACATCTCTGAGCATTTACATTTTGTTTTAAATAAACTTTTATTCATCATACTGTTAAAGTTGAAAAAGAATCTAAATAACTAAATTTAAAAAGTATACAATTGTAATCCAGATGTTTGACCATCGATTATGCTTGGAACAAGGATCCCTAACCTTTATTGTTATTTGTTACACTTTATAAATTTATGAAATTTGAGTCTCACAATTTAAATTTAACACAAATGCATAGTAAAGCAAAAAATAAAAATGATGTTTGAATTTCTACTCTGAGCTTGAAATATATGCAGAAAGTTTTATCAGCTATCTTGATCTGATTTCTGAAACTAAAGCTTATATAGGCTTGTATAAATGCATGTGTGTCTCAGTACATATATCGGGCCTGGAATTGTTCAAAAATGGGACTGGGAAATAAAAAGTTTAAACCCACTGGGTTAGAACATAATTCTGAGAAATGTACCTTTTTTTGGCGTTATTTAAATCAATTTTTCAATTTGCTGTTCGACACGTTAATAAAAAATTTTATTTTTGTAAAATGACCATGTCCTATTTAAGAAAAATGTACAACTAGATGAACTAAAATTAAATAACATATGATGAACATTTTGACGAAAAATGTGTAATTATTGGATAAGTAAAAAGTTCATTCTGTTGCAGATATTAAAGAAATATTTCAATATTATACATATATTTCATGCAAACTATTTAACACTATAAAAGAGAGGTTCAGGGGGCCACAGACTGGAATACTCGCAATTTTCAGGGCTTTTAATTAAAAAATTCTAGTTTTAGCTTTAATAACGCAATTTTAGGCCATATTTTTAATGTTCATGCAAACGTGTAGGGATACCTTCATGAGATATTTGTTGAAACTGATGTTTTGAAAATAACGTTTAATCTGTCTTTGGGTGATGTAAAGGTGAGAAAACGATGGGGGGGGGGGGGGTCTAGAAAAATGAATTAAACTGGAGTTTTAAAATTGCAATTTTAGATTGGTCTTAAATAAACTATAAGGAGTTTCCATGAATGATCCCCTCCGAAAACGATTCAGAGGTGAAGAATTAAGAACATTTTTAGGGGACTTAACGGGATATCCAACCTCGATGTTTCAAAATTTAATTTTGAAAGTATTGTTTTAAGCTGAACTTGAAGACGTTAGAGGAAGGAGACTCGGAGAATCTCGCCGTAAATTTAAAAAAATAATAAACTGATATCTTAAAAACATTTCAGCTATATTTGATGATAAAAGGGAAGGGAGGAGGGGGGGGGGAATCTAATTCTAGAAAAAATATTATCAAAGATAATTTAGTGCTAAAGGGGACATATATTATTTGTGTTCAACTGATAAAGTTTATAAATGTAAAAAGAGCTTTTATAAATTACATTTTTATGGAATTTTACAATAGAACAGACTTGCATGTAAAAACAAGGATTCTGCAATACAACTACCCAGCAATGTGATGTAAATTTTAAAATCTGTGCATGCCTCAAATAAATTAATTAAAAAAATGTAGAGTTAAATGACTGTGAAATAGTAAAACTGTAAACGATTTCTGCAGATGCGTTTCAAGATTTCCTTTTATTAAAAATAAATGAACATACTTATGTTCAAGGTCGAGTTATGTAAGACTTTTTTGTGACGTCGTTTATATTTAAATTTCCAGACATTTGGAACTGAAATTCATTTTTTTCGTATTTTGAAAAGCTTTGAAACAATAAACCCACCATACACTAAATGTAATTAAACGTTCGATTGAAACAAAATAAGTCAAAGTTGACCAACACTCAATTAATTAAACTTTTGCCCAAAGACGATGAGGATTCCGCAATACTACTTTCAGCAATGTGATGTAAGTTTTAAAATGTGTATTTTTGTCAATTAGGTTAATTAAAAAAATATTTTGTTTCACCGCAAGATGTGTTTAGTAAACTGCAAAATAGGAGATCAGAGGTTCTAAGTGCATCAGTTTAAAATGTAAATTAAATACGTGTTTTAATTTTTAGCTGCATTAGGGAACTTATTTCTCCCTTGAGACAATTTAACTTTTTAAACAGCACTCTGTATTTCAAAATATAACTAAGCCAGTTTGACAAGGAATTTCTGTGAACTCGTGTTTTTATTTAAAGAAAATCGCACTATTGAAAAGATTCAAGGACAACTGATTTTTTTTTAAGTTGAAGTGACCCATTCAACTCAAACATAATTCGATCCAATCGAATAAGATTGTATCTCCCAATAGCACAGCCAAAAATTTGCATTGCCTCATCCAGTTGAAATTTCTCACTACTCTACTGGTAGGTAGCATTCCATCGAATTGAACACAATCGAGTTGAATGTGCTATTAAAAAAAAAGCAAGTTACGTTTAATAACTTTTGATCAACCTAATAATCGGATTTTCACAAAATTTTATTCCAGAAGTAATTCTTCAAAAAAATCATACTGAAATAACAATTTAGAAACTGAACCTAGTAAAATATTTGTCGCTCAATTTTTCACCAAGTGGACGTCCATTCATAACATCATTTCAAGGGCATATTAAACCTAACATAATTGATGATTCGATTCGAACGAATTCTATCAACCAAAAGTGAAGCCAGAAATTTTCTTTACTCCACCCAGAAGAAAACGTCTCGCTACGTGTCTGGTAGATAGAATTCGATCTAATCGAACATAATCGAGAAAAATATGCTTCTTAGTCGTCATTGAAAACAACACCGATTTGGCTCAAAAAAGAAAAAGTGTAAACGCTTCTTTTGGAACCTCTGTGCACACCAAAAACGGAGATGCACAACCAGACTCCACTCAGTCTACATACAAAATTTTAACTTATTACGGCATACAGTTTTTCAGTTATGCGAGATACATTAAAACCAGGTGTGAATTCGTGATTGGTTTTACTCGAACACCGTTACTTTTCAAGAAGTCCGCTTCCCCACAAAACTGGCCAAAAATCGTTATTCAATCATTTATCATTAGCGTTTCTAGTACTGGAACATTTACGGATTCACCTCTGATACATACGTACTTCCTGACGTCACGAGAAAACTTGTCATAATGAATTCAGTAATTATCGAAAGTGGGCATTTTGATTGCCCGTACATTCATATGCACTTGCAGACGGGTCGAAAACACTAAAAAATATCACACAAAAATAAGACACTAAATAACCCATCTGGGAATTAGTTGAATGTAATTTTTTGGCATTATTCAAATGAAATCGGTTTTTTTATTTTAATGCATTTACTCCTGTACTTTGCACAAGGAAGAAAAACTAAATACTAACTAATTGGTAATTCCATCTTTGCAGTGAAGTTTCACAGGAATGATTAATTATTAAAGAATTTAATTGCATTTTAATGGTATAAAAGATTACTACTTTCTTTAATGATCATTAAACATAAACCGAGCAGTAGACTACTGAGTAGCTAAGTAGTATTAACGTAAACAAATTAGATTTATAGACAGTAGTAAAAGAGTTTTTGTTTTTGAGGAATTATTTTTTTTTTAAATTACATAACCATTTGTTTTTGACACATTTTTGTTTATTTTCTAGATTAATGATTGGCTTTGAAAACATACTTATGGAAATTTATATTTCAAATTTAGTTGTCATTTCAGTAGTAAGTATAATTTTGTACTACAATTTCCTGCTACTTTTTTTGCTCGTTTGTCATTTTGCTGTAAACTATTCAATAGGTTTAGAGATGCCATTAGATTTTAAATTTTCATACTAATAATGCAGATTAATAATCATATTCACTCAAAGCCTAAACCCATCATCATGCCTGCAGTCTCAACAAAAATGAATTTCGTATTTTTTCTTTTTATAAGCTTCTTTTATACTTGGGTAGCACACATTCCGGGAGGATATTAGTGATCGGTAATTGTTCCGAAACATATCCTAAAAACTGTACTAAAACGTGTGTCACAAAATGTTTAGCGCTAGTGTTCAAAAACCATTCTTTTACACTATCCATGAAATGTCTCAAAAGTGCGCTAAAAAGGATATACATGTTCCGAACAGTGTTTCTAGAAGTGTTTTGAAAACTGACCGGAAAAAGTTCTAAAAAAGAGGACAAGTGTACGTGTTCAAAAAGTATTATGGCATGTGTTCATAAAACGGTTCTGATAACTATTACAAAAATAGTGTTCTCAAAAAGGAGACAAGTGTACGTGTGCAAATAGTGTTCAAAAAGTGTTTGATTATTTGCAGTGTGCATGTTGTCAGGGAATATTTTCTTGAGTTAATCATTATTAGTTAGAGGAAAACTATCAAACAATCAAACATCCGTTCCTTTTCAAAATCATAGCTATGCTTGACACTAACATATATTTTAATAGTAACGATTAAATCTCAAAACTTTAACTTAAAAATGTAATTATTCTGGGAAGTTTGTTAAAGTCGATATAGAAGTTGGAGACTTAAACGTTCAGTCTTTTTACGTAAAAGATAATTCAACGAGAATAAAAACATTGAAATATAAATATTTTAACATTAACCGTTTCTAATATTTATAAAAATCTTAAATATTTAGCTAACTCTAGCTCTTTTCACTCTTTCAATTAAATGGGAGGCATTCAGTTTTGCAAGTGCATTAAGAATTCTCTTTGGGACAGCCCTTTCCATAACATACTAAGCCTCCTCTCTTAAGTAATGGTCTTCCATTTGATCGCTTTGAAACTGATTATCTGCTATTCCCCGAGTTGGATTAGCAAGAAATTAGATTTTCTGATAACATATGACATAGAGAGAGAGAGAAAGAATAATATTTTGAGTTTAAAGATAGTAATAATTTCTTCACCTCTTCAACGATAGCATGTTTTTGAATTTCTATTACTCAAATAGATCAGAAAATGAGATATAAATACAAAATTAATTTTAAATTTCAGACATCATTAAGTTTATCCTATTTAGAAAATATGAGGTATCAGTGTGTTGACATTGTGTCATAACTAAAAATAATTCTTAATAAAATGAAACTGATGCAATGATTTAAGACTGGTAGTGAGGCAAAATCAAGCGACTGCATAAACATTTAGATTTCGACATTTGTATAGATATAATTTTGTTGATGCAATCAATACTAACTTTGACCAATTCATTACTATCCGTTTAATATATTTGCATTTGGAACTATGTTTTCGCTATTTCATAGAAGCTTGAAAATCATCTAGCGTACCACAACAGCTGTGGAACATACGGTAAGCTCTACCTCAGCAGCAAATTGCAGTTTTTCCGACCGTGGCGGGTCTCAATCAATTTTTGTAATCCCAACATCCCCCACATGGAGGAGGTTAGAAGGTACAAACGCAATAGGGCATGTTGCATGAAGTTTGCTGCATATGCATTTAATCCATCTTGATTAAGTTTGATTTGTTACTCGAGTTTGTTTTTTCTAAAAGATATAATACTTAGATCCATTACTAGGGAGGCATTACTTTGCAAGTTCAAATTAACTCCACGCATATGGTAGAAGAGTACTTATGATATATCACCACGGCAGTTTAGAACCGGTGTCTAGTTTATTCGTTCAAGCAACAAAAATAAAAATTGATTTGTTTGCATTGTCGCGAAAATATAACGTCAAAAGTAACATTTAAATCAGTTACGACTTCGTCACATCATTGTCATATTGATAACTAAACGTCTATTAATCGCCAGCTAAATCCTCTGGTGCATAGTCTGTAGCATTTTGCGGAATAAATGGAAAATTTAACGGAAAAACGGAGAGAGGAGTAGGTCAAGAGGGGAAGGAAGGGCAGGGTTTTTTTTTTTTTTTTTTGCACTTTTGCCAACTATTAGACTTTGACTTTATTGGACAAGCTTGCTTATTTGGTTTCAGTTGAAAATCAAGGGCGAAAACAGCGTTCAATTCCAACACTTCCCTATTTTGAGTATCGAATCCGAAACGAGTTGCTTCAACTATCCAGAAAAATCATTTCTGCAGACAATGCCCTTTAACTTATTACGGCAGTATAGTACCTCTACACCGAAGTTTAAGGTTAATTTAGCATGTGTAAAAACCAGATTTTATTGTAAAAATGCGAAATCCCAAAGTTATTATTTTTTTCTTTTTTTAAGGTATTTTTAAAAAGTAATAGTCTCTAATTGCACGGATTAATGTTCATGGACTGAGTTAAAACTTTGAAAATATCATTAGTATAGGTATGATGGATCAAATTAAGGTGGCGTCTCATAAATTAACTATAACTTCGAAAATAAGGACCACAATTCTGTACAATATATATTAATATATACAAACAGAGAAAATGAGATACATTGCGAGAAACATTACATTATTTTCCAGCTTTGCTGAAACAAAGGCTCACACATCTAAAAGCGTTCTAACAAATACTAAGTACTTTCAGTGGGAATGAAATGAAAAGTTGGGTATTTACCAAGTTCAATTATACACTGGCCTCAAATAGTTAAGGTACAACACGTTTTTCGAAGCTCACCATAAAAAAATGGCAGTAACAATAAAATGTATACTTTGCATGAATGATAATAACGAACTTTAAAACTATTTATGAAAAAAAAGTTGCTACAAGTTTTATTTTATAGAAGAGAGCATATTTTTACGAGTGGAAAAAAATATGCAAATGTCAAGTTTTCGTACTTTTGTGTAAGTTGTGTTGATTTCCAACTGTTTTTGGCAATAATGGTGACAATAGTCAATAGAGTTTAGAAAATGTCTCAGAGACGTCGTTTATCGATTCGTTAAGGTGGAGGGCAGTTAGATGAATGGAAATGGGATTGTCGCAGGCTGATGCTGCTAGGCGCTTCAATGTGTGTCTTAGTGTTGTTCAGTGACTTTAGGATCGATACCAATCCAAAGATTCTGTGTCTAGAAGACTATTTCAGGCCGACTCTACGAGCTATAACATCTGCAGAAGACCGTTTTCTATGTCTTTTGTCCCTAAGCAGAAGAACCACCACTGTGCCACAACTCTTTTCAAACCAATTTGTAGCGTTAGGAAGTAGAATCTCTGCTCCTACGGTGCGAAATCGTCTTCACAATGCAGGTATCTATGCAAGACGACCACTTGTGAGTGTTCCTCTCAGCGGACCACGGTGAATGATCCGCTTATGCTGGGTAAGAGAACATGTTTCCCGGAACCAGCAGCAATGGGCTTCTTTGTTCACAGACGAGTCCAGATTTACATTGGAGGGTGATTCAGAGCGTCTACTGATCTGGAAGGAACAGCGCACACTGCAAAAAGTAAACTGTTGTTTTTACAGTATAATACTGGCAGCTCACATTCCAAAGAAAAACTGTAAAATTTACAGTTCTAAACTGTAAAATTTGCAGTAATATACTGTCTTATATTAGACTTTTATTGCGAAATTGACAGCGATAAACTGTAAAATTAGCAGTAATATACTGTCTTTTAATGGAAATGCCCTGTGAAATTAACAATGACTTACTGTAAAATCAGCAGTAATATACTGTTTTTTCATGAAACTGCCCTGTAAAATTTACAGTATCAAACTGTAAAATTAGCAGTAATATACTGTTTTAGAAATGAATTGGCCTGTAAATTGAACAGAGATAGTATGTAAAATTAACAGTAATACACTGCTTTTTAATGAAATTGCCCTGCAAAATTAACAGTAACAAACTGTAAAGTTAGCAGTAATATGCTGCGAAATCAGCTTCACTGCTCCGTAAAAGCAGTAGTATACGGTTTTATAAATGATTTGTATAGTAAAATTAACAGCAGTAAACCATAAATTAAATAGTTATATATTTTTATGCAAAAGAGTTTTCTCCCCTATTGTTGTCTCTTTTCATAGCCGAAATCACTGCTTTTATAGCTGAAGAACAATATAGAAAAGTAAAGCAATTGATTCTGTAAGTATGTTGTAGAAATCAGCCTACATACGAAATCTGTTCCTTTTCTAAAGTTTTTCAACAACAAAAATGTTTTAGGCTATGAAAAGCAACAAGTAGAGAAATATAAAAGCATTTTACATAAAAATAATTAACTGCTGCTAAATATATGTTTTATTGATATTAATTACAGTGTACACAAAATAAATCAATGCCCGTCTTTATATTTTATAAACACCTGTTAAAGGAGGAAAAATGGTGCTTTTTCATTTCAACAAAAAACTTTTAGCTTTTATTGCCAACTTAAAAATTTACAAATAGAAGGAAATTGCAAGATATGGTCTGAAGCTTTATCTTAAGAACAATTATAGCTTTTTCATAAAACAAAACTTTTTGATCCATGAAGGTAGTAAAAATGAGAAGTTTTTTTATACATAGAACTGAAAACACTACATCGTATCTTCACTGAAAGTACTTTTTTCACTTTCAGCATTATTGTAATGCTAAAATGAGCAGCATAACGTGGGAAATGTTTTACAGTATGCAATCCATTATACTTTTAAGTTTATTTTTAACTTCATACATACAATTCCCTGTATTTATTTCCCTTTTCTGAAAAAACAGATTATTTTCATGGTTTTCTTCTTTTTTAATGTTATAAGTTGCACTTGTACCTACTTTATTTGAGAAATACTACTAACAAACGTTATTTCACACCATATGTGCAGTAATCAGCATTTAGACTGCACAGAATGGTTTTTATTGTAAACTGAATAATGTTATAGATTAGATAATACTTGATATTATTAACCTTTTAAAGTTTACATGGATGAAAACAATAAATATGTGACAGTTCAGAATTCCAGAGCTACTAAACAAAAACAATTTTTCACTCGGTATAGTAAAATCTGTCAATTTTATATAAAGTTTAACTTTATATTCTGTTATACTGTTTTCATGAGAAAAAACGAAACATTCACACCATTAAAAATCGCCAAATTATTTTATTTCGTATACATTACCTATAAATACAGATTATTACAGTGAAATTGCAGAAATTCATTTAAAATCGAATGCAAATGCTTTCAAGGTCAACATTTTTACATCACGAACTTGATTCTTCTTTATGACATCTTTGCCGACTTTGGAGCCATCATTAGGCCTTATATTATGAAAGCATCTGTCAAAATAAAAATTGTTAGAATCTCATAAAACTTGTAGACACCAAAAAACATGCATGGAAAAATCAAATTACGTAGGTATAAAAATACGCCCTAAAATGATTAAAATTATGACTCTGAATGATCTGAAATTAAGGTTGCCTTGAGAGTTGTTTTTATTTTGAAACTGCCAACATATACCTAAATTGTAATTGAACCGTTTATTTCAGGAACCAGTTAAGCGTAAATATGTTGTTTTAAGGAGAAAAAAAACTGTTTGGCAGCAATTTGCAAATTACGCATTCGTAACGGAGGTTATTAATGTTTAGTTAAAGTAGACCTAATCTGGATACTTTACATAAGAACTCAAAAAAGAAAAAAATAAAGAAAATAATATCTTACATTTTATCTTCCATGTAAAGAAATGCACTTATACTGGTTTTTGAAGTACAATTAAAAAAAATCCAATTATTAAAAAGTATATAGATGGTTTTTCTTTCTTTTTTTTTGGTAACCCATATTCCTTTTCAACACTTGTTAAACAGCTCAAACTATGTTCAACAGATACCAGCTTCATCTTTTTCTTTGACAGCTTCCCATCGTTAGAAATCTGAATGTAAAACAAAGTGTGACTTAAAGTAATTTTACGTTTAATTACTTAAAACTCTGTATGTAATTAATATGAAATATTTTACATACTTATAATTTTTCAAAATATTTTTTTTCATACATTTTATTCCACAAATGTGCTATTATATTGTTAAAATTTAATTTTTTGGAGCTTTTTTCTTAAGTACTAAGGAATCACATAAAAGAGTCATTTGAGTTGAAATAAAATAATACCGTAAGAACATTCTATTTTATGCCTCCATATTTAATCAAATATAAGATGTTTCATTTATATTCTGTGTCTTTCAAAATGGGGACGCCCTTCCCCCCCTCCCCCAATTTGAACAGCTATCGATGTCCCCATATAAACCATCAGTGACTTTTTTTTTTAAGTGGCACTTCTTTTGAGAGGATTTACACAATTTATCTTAAAGTTTTTCAGAATTTTCCTGAAATCTGGAAGAAACAATTCTATATTCCCAAAACCAAGATGGCTTAGTTCAAGGCAATTCAGTAAAAAATGAAAATCGGTCAGAAAAGTTGAAAGTTTTTAACAAAAGAATAAATCGTCAAACATATCAAAAAATTGAGTAAATCTGGTAGTGCCAGTTCCAATCATTAAGAAATTGTAAGTCCACATTTGGCCCGCCGTCTTTGTTGTAAACAATGCTACCCTTCTTGAAAATACTTTGCCAGAAGACCGCACCACTTTTTAACTGTAGATTTAAACATACTCTATTTGCAAAATAACTGCTTTTTATTCACATTGCAGTAAAAATAATAATTTTGTTTGATAAGTGTCACACATGTCTGAATATGCGAAGAAATACGCTGTAATATATCGTACTTTAAACTTTAATCTTTAGTGTTGCTCTCATTATGAAGTTGGCTTTTAATTTTGTTCCCTTAATTTTTACAAAAATATGTACAATAAACAATAAAGTACTTAACATTCTGTTTTGGTTCCTTCGATTTTAATAACATGTAAAAACAAAGAATCAGTGTTCCAAAATTTACTGAAAAATTTAAAAAAATAAATAAATAAATAAATGTACGTCTAATTTCGCTCTAGCAACAGAAATTTCTATATTCCGGTGATTCTTGATGTGATAATATTCAACTACCCGTAAAAACTAATATTGAACTACAAATTTAAAAAACTCAGACTTAAATGAATAGTATGCCAGATCCCATTTCAAACAAAACAAAATAAAATTCAGTTTATCTTGTTCCAATCCATAGTTCTTGATTGTAACATAGAACCTGACAAAGGTTCACAAAAATCAGCTTCAAGGGACCCAATATGGCACGCAGACCGTAGGATAGGCTTCAGTGGCTAAGAACGCTCTAAAACTCAAAAGAATTTGCGATTACAAATTACATCCGAAAACACAAAAATATAAATTAAAAAGGTACTTATAAACTTCCATTGCCGGCATTCATGTCACTAAGTGAATCATCGCAGCATCGTTCAGACTAGGGTCCTCCTTGAAATTCCAAGCGGAACACAACCGCGAACTGCCATCTTGATAAAATGACACAAACCATTATTCCATTCAGTTCTGGTCACAAGTTAAGAAGTTCTTTACATTTGCATACCACTAAACTCAAAAAATATTATTGCATTAGTAAATAAATTGAAATGAAAAATTCAAGCGGCTAGAATGAAATTTGTAGTTTAAATTTTTTTTTTTGAAATACCAAACCGCAACCATATAACCGGGCGCAAATTCAAAATGAAATCAATTGCAATGTTTTTTCCTCCGTGCGCTGGAGGGAGAGGAACAAAATATTCGCTATCAAATTCCTCCCTTCTTGGCACGGCAGCACACGGAAAAAAAGAAATACTTTAATACATGAATAAAAAATATATTACAGGCCATCCGTTTGTGTGCGCAAATTATAACTTAGACATAATGGAATAATTGAAACATTAAAAAAAATCTAAAAATATGTCATTGCAATTCTGAAGTCATTGCAATTCAAGCTTTACGTAAATTTTCCCTAAAAAAAGGTTTTGTGAAACAATCAGCTAAATTATTTTTAGTTTCAACAGATTTTATTCCAAATTCAATTCCATCAATCGAATTCCTTAGGAAATGGTACCCCACATCATTCTGCTTAGTTCTGCAATTTTCTATTGCAAATCTATAGAAATCGATCGCAACTAGAATGTCACAGTACAGAGTACTATTAATCAATTTAAAATTCTGAACTCTTTTCGTGGCCAATTCATTTAAAATTCTTTTGATCCATATAACTTCCTTAGATTGTTCACTAATTGAAATATACTCCGCTTCCATCGTTGACAGTGCTACGCATTTTTGTTTGAATGTACACCATATTATTTGAACCTATACAAAAACACTAGACCCCCTCTCCCTCCCTCCGCCATTGAAATGCGGTCGTCGATATTCGAGGCGTACTCTGTATCAGAATGACAATAATTTATTCAATTTACAGAAAAACTTAGATTTCAGGGATCCACAAACCCTTTAGCTTGTCCTACAAATCTCCTTTTTTAAACCCGCATATACAGTGGCTCCCAAAAGTCTTCGTACACCTATGACTTTCAACGAAATAGGCCCCAATCCATTGGTTAGAATTAATATTTCGGAATGGGTATTTAATTATAAGATCTATGATCAATTTTTAACAAAACTACATGAAAAGTTTTTTTAAAATATTGAAACTTAATTTTTTTTAAATCAAAAGCCAAAAAGTGCTGGAAATTTTATCTCACAAAAGTCTTCGTACACTTTATAAAATGTCTATATATTATTGAATAATCTAACTTTTGATTAAGTTGTTAATTAGTAGAATATCATACAGTATTCATAACACCTTTTAAACGTCTGGGAATAGATTTCATTCTTTTTCTTTCTTTTTTTTTTTTTTTTTTTTTTTTTTTTTGCGTAATTTCTGAGTAAGTGTTCAACCACACTTCGAGTCTTACTGTTTCTAGCTCTATTTTCGTTTTAAAGCCCTATTTTCGTAATCTAGCCTCCAGATATCTCTAAATACGTTACATTAAGTTAAAATCTGGAGATTGAGGGGGTATTTTCTAAACTTTAGGACAAGTTTCGAGGCGCTAGACGCAAACGTTGAAAACCGTGTGCTTCTTATCGTTATCTTGATGAAAAACAAAGTTGTTTCCAATAACTAAATTTTTGGCTAAGAGTTCAAAATTGGTTTTTAAAATATTTAAAGGAACATCATGATTCATTATTTCATCAAAAAATTACAAACTACCAAGTCCTGATGCTGATATGCACCCTCACACTAAAACACCTCCACTGTCTTGATTAACTGATCCAAATAAGTTCTTAAGAGTAAGTTCCTAATTTTTTCTTCTACTTACAGTTATACAACAATTTAACCAAAAATGTTGAATTTATTTTTATCTGTAAGTAAGACGTGATTCTAAAACTTTTTTAGCTTATTTATCATTGATTTTGCGACGAAAACGTAAGCTTTCTGTTTTTCGCACGACCAAGAAAATTTCTGCGGGAAGACGTCCCATTTAATCCAGCTAATCAGAGAACTTGGCGAACAATTTTAGGTGAAAATTAAATGTAAAATGTTTCATTTAACTCTACAGAAACTTTTACAGCACTCAAATGTGTATTTTTCATAAATTTTTTTAACTTTAAATCTCCGATCACGTTTTGTCAACTTTGCCGGTTGACCTTTTCTTACCTTGTTTTCGGTCCGATTCCGAAAGGAAGCATTTTATCAAGCACTTTACTATACAAACAAATAAATTAACTAATTTAGAGATATTTCAAACCAATTTACCACTACTGTGGGAAAAAAATTCAAATTTTGAATGGTGTTTGCGGTTTTTTACGAATACCAGCCATTTTACAGTAATAAACACAATATTAAGGAATAAATAAACAAAAAATTAAAGCCAAATGACTTGTAAGGGTCAACACAATGCAAAAATATCAATAAAACGGCATATGATAACTTTAATCATGAATTTATTCGAAAATATTTGAGTGTACGATGACTTTTGTGGCGTTTTATTTATCTGTCTCTTCGTTTTCTGACCCATTTCAAAAAGAAGATCCATCAATATTTTGAAAAAACCAATGGGTTGTATTTGGAATGACATAGGAATGATGTGAAAAAAATATTGAACTTCATATTCGAATTCATTTTCGAGTTATTTTGGTTTTTCTAAAAAATTTCAAAGTGTACGAACACTTTTGGGAGCCACTGTAGATACCCATTGCAAACATTAGTTTGGAAATGGACCCAATGTAGCTTATACACAAAAATTGAAAAGAAAGCATCAATAAAAAAAAGGAAATTGCTGGAGAGAATACTTGCGAAAAGTATCCCCCCCCCCCCTCCCCATACCTGGTGGTTACCTAAAATAACCAGTCTGGCCTTGAAGCGCATTATTTCGTTCTGCTTATCTGTTCTGCTGTGTTTTGCTAATCTTCACTTTCTGGCATTCTCAAACTTTGTTTCAAATTCGAAGGAATTACATCTTCGGAAATGTTAGTTTCTAGTTTACTTGAATTATCCCCCCTATCTTCATCAGAATCTGATACTTTTCTTGAATTATCATCAGAAATGAAATCAAAATATTTTGGGTCATATTCAATGTTATTTTCAGAACAATTAACCTCGGTTTCACGATTCGGACTTTAGAATCGTCGTGTCAATATATGCTTTGCCTTGGTATTTCTTCAACCAATTTAATTCTCACAACATGCTATTTCATGATTTTCAGGATATTCTTCTTCTACTTCAGATTTACTCAGAAGTGAAATAAAACGGTATACCTCTGTTTCCCGTTCCTATTTTTTTTCCCGCCCAGAATTTATTTTCATCGAATTTAACATTCAGCATTTCTGTCACTTCACTACTTTCGGGATCCCAAATTCTATAACCTTTCATATAAAACGCATATCCTACCATGACTCCCTGTTTAGCTTTCATATCCAATTTGCTTATTTTCTGTTTTAGAAGTGCAATATACGAAATACAGCCAAAAAACACGGGAGTGTTTAATAGATGGCTTTCTTCCCTCAAATAGTTTAAAAAAGGTTTTGGTTCTTCCTTTTAAAACCGCTCTAGTCCGTAAGTAGTGGAAGCACATAGCTGATTCGGCTCAAAACTGCTGAGGCAAACCCGATTCATTTAAAAGTGTTCTAATTCCATTCATTAATGTTTAGTTATAATGTTCTATGACGCTACTTTGTTAAATGGAGGATTTGTTGGTTTTTTCGATTCTTATGCTTTGGTCGCTAATTTAAATTTCAAACCGGGTGTTCAGAAGTTTCTTTTTGAAATCGAATTTTTCCCGTAATTTTCTCTGTTCTCTTTCGAAACCTGACAAAGTATTCGAAAACCTCACTTTTTTGAAAAATCGTCTATTATTGTGAAAATAATCCCCCCCCCCTAAAGAACTCAACTGCTAAGGAACCCATCGCATTTAAATGCAAAAGATCTTACCCGGCTTTGGCTTGAATCTCCGTTACAGGTTTAAACGAAATTCTGCAATTTTTCTTTTTACGGGGATAACAATCTGACATATTTTTACTTTTTATATGCAGTGAAAGACAGTGAAGTACAGAATCACATTTTTCAGTATTTTTAATATAGTTTTTTGTCTTCATCATAAACGCATTGATACCAAACTTTAAGACTCAAAGGATTCTTAAAGTTAAAACATAAGGAAACTGACGATTTCAAGGTTAAAACAGTTTCAAATTCTACTGTAGTTCTAGGTATCTACTTTTCTAAATGAGCATGTCCTTCAAGGCGAAGAAAATATGACAAATCTCAATTTGTCGAACGGAACTTACATATTTGCCGATTAATAAAATACTGGTGCATGCACAAATTAAGTACGCACAATTAAGTACAATATCTAATGAAATTTGGACATTCGAGAATTCAAAAATTTGAATCGTTACAATTATGTCCCCAAATTTTCCGAATCGGCAGACAAAGTGTTCCCAATATGGCAGTTTTGGGGAGGTCATAGTGACTTCCCGTGACCTCCCATCGAGTGCCATTGAATATGGTTTCTAAAATTATTTTTAAGTTCACAAGTTTCAATGCTATTAGTGCATTTTTCCAGAAGTAAAACTTTAATTTCTTACTGACCCGAATATAAAACTTTTAAAACACAAGGGTTTCGTGTTTGTATCTAAAGATGCTTATTTTTATTTATTTTTTATTTTTTTGGAGTGCTTCATTGATGATTTTTTTTAATTATAATTATTTTAGTTTTGTTAGATAAGTATGAAAGCTGGCTCCAGAGTTCAGAGAATTTTGAGTCTTTCAGAGTGGCAAATTCTTCAACAAAAATATCATTAAACTTGATACTGTTTGCATGTCTCTCGGTCACGTTGTTATTTTATTTATTTACATTGCTATAACGTAAAGTTTATCAATAAAATGGTTAAATGCAAACTGTTAAAGAATTTAAAACTGAACATAAGAAAGAAAAAAAAACAGAAGGAAGAAGTCAATCGCGATTCGCTAAAAATTTACTAGAAGACATAAGAATTTAAATTTTAAGTACTCACATGCTATATAACACAAAATATTATCGTAAACAAAATCTAATGTTCTAATAACTTTAAAAACGATAAAGAAAGGAACTGATTTATTTTTAAATCAAATTTGAGTTTCAGAAAATGTTTAAAAACTATCATACGGGCAGTAAAATATTCAGAATCACAACAACTACTCGGATTTTTGCTATAAACTTTGTTATATTTTTGTTCTCAAACTTTGTTTCAAATTCGAAGGAATTACATCTTAGGAACTGCTGGCTTCTAGCTTACTTGAACTATCCCCCCCCCCCATCTTCATCAGAATCTGATACTTTTCGTGAATTATCATCACAAGTGAAATCGAAATATTTTGGGTCACATTCAATGTTAATTTCAGAACAATAAACCTCGGCTTCGCGATTCGGACTTTAGAACCATCGTGTCAATTATTCCTTTGTTTCCCGTTCCTGCCCCCCCCCCCCCCCCACCTAGAATTTATTTTCATCGAATTTAACATTCAGCGTTTCTGTCACTTCGCGATTTTCGGAATCCCAAATTCTATAACCTTTCGTATGAAACGCATATCCTACCATGACTCCCTGTTTAGCTCTCATATCCAATTTGTTTATTTTCTGTTTTGGGTCCAATATAAGAAATACAGCAAAAAAAAAAAAAAAAAAAAAGTGAGTTTTTAATAGATGGCTTTCTTCCCCGAAATAGCTCAAAAAAGGTTTTGATTTTTCCTTTTAAAACCGCTCTAGTCCGTAAGTAGTGGAAGCACATAGCTGCTTCGGCTCAAAACTGCTGCGGCAAACCCGTTTCATTTAAAAGTGTCCTAATTCCATTCATTAATGTTGAGTTATGGTGTTCTATGACGCTACTTTGTCAACTGGAGGATTTGTTAGTTTTTTCGATTCTTATGCTTTGGTCGCTAAGGTAAATTTCAAACCCGGGGGTTCAGGAATTCCGTTATCGGATCTTTTCCGCAAATATCTCTGTTCTCTTAAAACCCGACAAAGTATTCGAAAACCTCATTTTTCTTCTTTAAGAAATAAACCGAAGACTTTCTTGAAAAATCGTCTATTATTGTGAAAATAACCCCCCCCCCCCTCTAAAGAGCTCAACTGCTAAGGATCCCATCGCATTTAAATGCAAAAGATTTTAACGGGCTTTGGCTTGAATCTCCGTTGCAGGTTTAAACAAAATTCTCCGATTTTTTTCATTTTACATGAATAACAATCTGACATATTTTTACTTTTTATATGCAGTGAAAAACAGTGAATTATAGAATCACACTTTTCAGTATTTATGATATAGTTTTTGCCTTCATCATAAACACGTTGATGCCAAACTTTAAGACTCAAAGGGTTCTAAAAGTTAAAATGTAAGGAAACTGATGAGTTCAAGGTTACAAGAGTCTCAAATTCTTTTGTAGTTCTCGATTCATCTACTTTTCAAAATGAGCATGTCCTTCAAGGCGACTAAAATATGACAAACATTGCATAATAATGCAAATATTCTACTTTAAATTAAAAAGCAGTAATTTAGACGAGAACGCAACACTGCCAGATCAGAAATGAAAAGCTGAAAATTTTAAGAATATAGCCAGGCACTGCCTGAACTTAATTAAATATGTTGGGAAGGCGTATAATCTCAATTTGTCGAATGGAACTTACATATTTGCAGATTAATAAAATAATGGTGCATGCATACGTTAAGTACGCACAATTAAGTACAATATCTAATGAAATTTGGACATTCGAGAATTCAAAAATTGCAACATTACAATTATGTCCGAAAATTTGCCAAATCGTGAGATAAAATTTTTCCAATACGGCAATTTTGGGGAGGTCATAGAGACTTCCCGTGACCTCCCATCGAGTGTTTTTGGATATAGTTTCTAAAATTATTTTTATGTTCACAAGTTTCAATGGTACTAGTGCATTTTTCCTGAAGTAAAATTTTAATTTCCTGCCGACGCAAATGTAAAACTTTTAAAACACAAGGATTTCGTGTTTGTATCTAAAGATGCTTAATTTTTATTATTATTATTATTATTTTTTTTTTTTTTTTTGAGTGCTTTATTGATGATTCTTTTTAATTATTATTATTTTAGTTTTGATCGATAAGTATGAAAGCTGGCTCTAGATTTTAGAGAATTTTGAGTCGTTCAGACATCAGAGTATTGTATTTCTAGAGTGGCAAATTCTTTAAAAAAAAAAAAAATCAGTAAATTTGATACTGTTTGCATGTGTCTCGGTCACGTTGTTATTTTATTTATTTACATTTTATTCATCGAATTATGTACAGGTTATAAAAGTTACTGACGCTATAACGTAAAGTTTATCAATAAAATGGTTAAATGCAAACTGTTAAACAATTTAAAACAGAATATAAAAAAGAAAAATCAGAAGAAAGAAGTCAATCGCGATACGATAAAAATTTACTAGAAAACATAAGAATTTAAATTTTAAGTACTCCCATCCTATATAACACAAAATATAATCGTAAACAAAGTCTAATGTTCTAATAACTATAAATACGATCAAAGAGGGAATTGATTTCTTTTTAAATCAAAGTTGAGTTTCAGAAAATGTTTAAAAACTCTCATACGTGCAGTAAAATATTCAGAATCACAACAACTACTCAGATTTTTGCTATAAAGCCATCGCTACAACTTAACAACTAAAAGAAATTGCAAAGTCAACATCAACGAATATTGGGTTACGAATTACGATTTCTAAATAAACACTGTTATTTTACATACATTCTCGCTGATAAAGAAAACTACATTTTGAGGAAAAGGGAATGAATAATATAACTAGCACTTACCTTTAACTTGGATTACAAATGAGCAATCCTGCCTCAGCACAGCCGAAATATCAACAAAAATGGCTGTCGATACCTTGAATTCATTAGTTTATAACCTTTTGCGCATCGTTTTGCGCAATCTAAAACATTTTTACAGTTTTTCTCCGTTATTTAGCAGAGCAGTATTAAACTGTAGGAAAAAACAGTATATTACTATGAAAACAACAATTATTTTTTTGCAGTACAATAGATACCATCAATCCAACACTGTTGAAAGATCACAGTTATAGAGATGGTGGAATCATGGTTTGTGTGGGCAGGGATCTCGCTCGGTGGTCACACTGACCTGCATGTGTTCCATGGAGGAACTCTGACTGATCTGAGATATCATGATAAGATCCTTGATCCATATGTCCGCTTATACGCTGATGCTATTGGTAATGACTTCATTCTGATGGATTATAATTCACGACTTCACCGAGTTCGGACTGTTGAGGAGTATCTTGCGGATTACAGTATGGGACGAATGGAATGGCCACCTCGATCTCCAAAACCTGAATCCGATAGAACGTCTTTGAGACTATCTTGGCAGACAGGTTGATTCTTTAAATCCTCCTCCAAGGTCGTTACATGAGCTAGAACAAGGCATCATCTGTGTCTGGTCTTTGCTTCCTATTCCGGTGTGCGACTTAATAAACAGCATGGAAAACCGATGTCGCCAATGAATTCAAGTTTGGAGGGACACATTCCTTATTAGAACCCAATTTTGTTTTGATTATACGGCCTTTTTCTCCATAACACTGTGACGTTCTGTTTATTTCAAGAATTGACTTTTCCCCAAAGATTGCTTTTTTTGTTGTAAATCGTTTTTTGCAATACACTTATACAAATTTCCATGACGCATTCAATAAAAAACTATTTAATGCACATATCCTCCGAATTTTTTGTTTCTACATTCATTCATTTGCAAATTAAACGCAAAAAACTGGTTGTACCTTAACTTTTTGAGGCCATTGTATCACAATTTTCTAAATGACTTGATGTTGTATTGGACCGATTTATTTTAATTAGACTTGACTAAGAATGAGACACAATTCTGTAAAGTGGGAAAAGTTTAAAATGTTTTAAGTTTAATAAATTCTCAGAGAAATTTTCGAAGAACGAGGCATTTTCCGAGTAGATCGATATGGTAAAATATTATTTTTACGTTTTGCGAAGTAATTAGAAACTTGCATTTTCGGGCTCATTTTGAGAACTGACAGTGTCTGTTTTTTTTTTTTTTTTTTTTTTTTTTAATGTTTGAAAACTTTGTTTAACTTATTCAATTTACTTCTTTGGGAAAGTAACTTAAAACACAATTACAAATTTACAGCAAAAGGAAGATTCGAAAAGTCATCATTAGTGAAATCTAATATAATTTTTTGTTTCGAACACGATCATTCAACTAAAAGTTGAAACTTTGTGAAGAGACAAATACATTTTAAGGGTTGCATGACCCAAAAAGTTTGCAAGGAAAGTTTTAAATTGCAGAGAGCTAAAATTAAGGGGTGACATGGAAATTATGCATAACAGTGTGTGTAAACTGTAACGTACAGGTTTCTAGATTTTAAAACTGGAGCTTTCTGTTTGTGGAGAGAAATATATGTATTAATATTGTAAAATTAAAAAAACAACTTGACTTTTCAATTAATGACCTTCAGCATTCGTTTGGAATTTGTTTAGGTAATATTTTCTAAAAATTAGTAAGTTGTTATACTATTCCGTAACTCAGCCGTACCGTAAAAGTGTTGATTAGAAAATGATGCTAAGTGCAATTTACGGTATGGTAGGAGTTTTGCTTGATGCGTCAGTCGATAATGCCGTTAAAGTGTTTATTTTAATGTCAAAATATTTTATTCAAAAAATCTTTAGTCCCACATTCAGAAAGATTGCTGGTTCTCTCTAAGCACAATTTATTTTTCATTTAACCAAAAACGTTTTATTATGCTTTTAAAGTGAACTAAAAATCATTAACCAATTCCTCAAATCATCATATAGATTTAAAGCCTAATTCAGGTTCAGAATTTCTTACAGACTGTACAGAAAAGTTTTGACTGTGAATTTTTATTCGTTATTAACATATGTACTTGTAAGTTTTAAAAGTAAAAACGTGGGACACACGCAACAGATAACTGACGAAATTACAATTTAATAATTTTATAATATTAACTTTTGTGCAATTTTTTTCATTGATAGACATTTTTTACATTTATAGTTATGAAGTAGGGGAGAGGGAGATCAGAGGAACGCGAGGTATAGTGGGATAAATGTAATTTTTCCTATAGTTTACTTAAAATTAAAATAGTATGTCATATTTTAGTTAACTTGTATGACAACGCCGTATAGACTAGCCACTGCTACATTTCATCTTGTCCGGAAGCTGTAACTCTTGTTATTTTTGCTAAGTTTAATTTTTTTAAAAGCGTATTTTTTTCATTTTTTGAGACTTAAATTGTGATTTAAGAAGCAATATAAATGCATTAATTTAAAAATCAAACTTTCTTAATTGCATACATGAATGTTCTTCATTTTATTAATAAAAAATGTACAATATTTGACTCTTGATTTAAATATACTGTTTAGACGGTACGATGGGTCGTGTTGATGAGGAAACAGTAGGAAAAAGTTTTATTTTACATCCAACATTCCCCACTATAAATGAAAAGTTTTAAAAGAATACAAAGTAGATATATTTTATATTATTCTGTATTTTGAGCGTGAAGATGCAAAATTAAATAATGAATGGACATTGATTTTAATTACGTTTTCGTTAAACTATTTTCAATAGTATTTACGTACGCGTAAAGATTGTAACTACTGGACTTTTATCTGCTGATACTATCATATTGTATTATTTGGTTCAATGTTTAAAATAGAGAACGTGTGGTTCAATGTTACCTCGGATGACTGTACGTGAAACAAATATGTGATATATCTAAATATATTTGTGCTGTCTCGCAATTTCAAAAAAAAGTAGCTACTTACTCTATAAGAAAACAGCAATCAGTGTTCCAACATTCTTTTTCAAAATATTTCTTACAGAAAATGTACCTAATCTTGCGTAATAAAACTATATCTCATTTTATGTAGAAGGATAAATGTAAAATAAGATTTTTCATCCGCATTTTATGAGCAGTGAACCCTTTTTCCGTACTCTTGAACGAAGGATTTCATGATTCTCTTCTAAACTTTGAACTTTACTCTTAGAACTAAATGAATTTCTTCTACATCTTTGTTCCCACTCTGATATCAAAAATCATTTTACTCTTTCTCCCCTTTGGGATTAAAGACAGAAATGCACGTGCATACTTGAGTGCGTAATATATTCAGCAAACACAGTTAAGTAGAAAAGACATGAATTGGTTAAAACGCATTTTGTAAAAGAAATAACATATCAGTGAACAGGGAATAGTTTCATTGTTACATAAGAGGTAGCAACTATTTGCCCGAATGTTTTCTTGGAGATCATGTGTTACATTGTTGGATGAGTTTGAAAAGAGAATGGTTGGCTCTAAAACGTACTGTGAATCATAATAAAATTAATTTTTTATTATTATATTTTTATCACCAGTACTTGCTTGCGCAATAAATGTACTACGTGTTTTCAAATTAGATAAGTAAAAGCCCTACACTAAGGAGCTTTACAGAGAAATTGAAACCATGTCTTCCCGGCAACAAAACCGGCCCAACCTGCGACATGCGTCACAGGTTTTGAGAAAGTCTGCAGACTATTTCTTAGTTGGGGGAGAGAAAACCGAAAATTTGTCAAGAAAAAACTAATAATTTCAGCTAACGAAGATTCGCACCTTATTTTCTGAGATATAATCCACAGGTAGCAGGCACTTGCAAAAGTATATTCTTTCTTAATATTTCTTGGTGCCCGTTCAGATTTTACGATTAACCTGTCGTTTTATCTTGCAGATTATTTTCTGATTTTCGATCTGAGTCGCAGACTGCAGAAGCAAATACGGTTACTGGGCATTTCATAAAGCTTGTTTTGAGTTCTCTGTTAAAATCATATTGTTAGCATCGATCCATTAGCAATGTAAAGTTAAACATGGTAAATCCTCTACTACAATGAAATAATTAGGATCAGTTGCGTTAAAAGGAAACATACTTTCAGTGTATTAACGTAAGATCCCATTCTTTCTTTTGGATCAATTGAGATATAAAGTTTTGTGCATTGTGTCCAGGGCTGCGGAGTCGGAAGAAAAATGGCCGACTCCGACCCCGACTCCGACTCCTAAATTTTGAAACGCCCGACTCCGACTCCAACTCCGACTCCGACTCCGGATTTTTTTAATTGTATTTTTCAATTCCCTCTCTCCCTTCAGGAGAAGGGGGGAAACCTTTAAACAGAGATTAAAATATTAATTCCTTTTTATGAAAAGTTCGCTTTTTTTTTTGTAAACCCAAGATGCATACAACGTTAGAAATTCAATTTAAAAATCAAATTTTCCAACAGTTACGAGTTTAAAAATGAAATGACTTAAAAATTCCTTTAAAAAAATTGAAAAGGAATACCTTGCCCCCTTTAATATTTAACAAATAGATATTGATCAAATCGTGTGTTTTCAATTTTTGAAAGCTGTAATTTGAGAGGAAAAAAGCTTTTTTTTTTCTAAGTCCAAGTTCTTGAGAGGGTGTGGTTTGCCCCGGGTGACACCCATGTGGTAGGTGACACCTAAAGTTAATTTCAGAGTTTATGAAAGGCATAAATACTTTAATTCTGAAAATTCTCCCGATTATATTTTAAATTATATTTCATCAATAAAATTTCAACGAAAATAGGGCACATATACGTCAGGAGCAAATTTTACACAAAATGCGGCGGTATACAGATTTATACGAATAGTTTTTACTATACCTATATTTCTTCTTCGCTAAATTTTTAATTTCAATTTTATTGGCTGCTTTAGAATTAACCTTAATGTGAAGATTTTAAGATTAACTGCAATTATTTAGTATTGTAATCAAGAAATCATTTATACTTATTTTGCTCCAAATTTTTTAGTGAGAACCAAACTTATAGAAATAGTCTTAATAAAGAAAAAAAAACATTAGATTATTTCATCGGATCTTTTGTATTCGTGTTTTCGCGCAAGAACTTATTTGAATTTGTCGATCACTCTCAAAAGTTTCCACCTGAGGTACCATTCAATTTTTACGGGGTTCTTTGAATCAGAAAGGAATGGGCCCCGACTGTTGATCCTTCTATTCTGCTTTTGAATTTATGATTTGCCTTATCTGTGTACGGTTATAAAACTATTTCAACGGTGTAGTTATTCAGTAGTACTTAATAACATTCTAAACTACTGGATTTATACATTTTTCTTTTTAGTTTTTTTGGTTTTTACGCAGTCGGGTTTTTTGTTTTTATTTAATAATTTTTTATTCGTTCAGTATTGAACAGTTCAAATCCTCTTAACCAAAGTTCCTGCGGAGAAAATTAAGGTTACTATAGATCCCGTACTTAAAGGCGGATTTGCTTCAAGGGTCATTCTACAGAAAACGTAACTTTTGAACGCAAATATTTTTCAATTTTGAAATCTTTTGTTTCCTTTTTTTTTTTTGGTTCTTACACGCAAGTGTTACTGGAACTAACTATAAACAATGGTCCAGCTATGTTCCAATTATTTTACTCATTAATAAAATAATAAAAATAATGCCCTGTTCACGGGAATAAAAAAAAACTTAATATTTAAAAATCAAAGCCAATTTCATATCAAAACAGTAATTTTGTTCATTGTACAAACTATCAGCTATTTTAATGATTAGTGGAAATATAATATTAAGCTATCTTAATTAAAGTACGGCTTAATTAGTAGTTTCAAATGTATGTTAAAAAATAGTATTTAGTAAATTTAAGGATATACTGGCAATTTATAATTTTGGTAGAATGCCTATTATTGATGTATTTCCCCTCCATCATTTATTTTCACCTCAGAAATAATAGCATTGATAAAATCTGTCATGGAGGTAAGGAATTTTTCATTAATATATGTCTAATAGATACATTTTTCAGGGAATTTTTTTCTTCGTTGATACAATCTGCACGTGCTAAGCATATGAAAACATGTTCACTTCTTTTTTTATAAATTAATTTACATCCCTGAAATTCAAGTTCACGGAGGGGTTAGATGTCAGAATAACCACACTAAGTTTTTGAAACACAATCTATATCGTCTTCTTTTTCGACAAAAATTTCACAACTTCAACAATGGCTGAAAATAAACAAGGGGCTCCCTCGTATCATGGGAAATAAAATTTGATGTCATTACTACCACGTGTTAATGAGGAATGGAATTTTGTGTTTAGGTAACGGAGGTGAGAATTTATTGTGTGACATGACTCCTTCTCCTACTAAAACAAACGAAAACACAATATAAAATATATATATATATATATATATATATATATATATATATATATATATATATATATATATATATATATATATATATATATATATATATATATATATATATATATATATATATATATATATACTTATACAGTAAGCAAACGTTTTTACGCTTTCCTGAAAAGTAGTGAAATTGTGACTTACATTAATCCGACTTTGAGGTACGGATATTTATTGAAACACTTCAATGTTTGTCGTCATTCCTTGACGAGTTATTTTCTAGTTAGATAATATTAACTAAGACGAAAATACAGCTTAGAATTTGATTTAAAATAAATAAACAAATAAGTAAAAGAAAAATTAATTAGGGGATGGTGCTGTACCCACGGACGGTCGTACCTACGGACGTTGGTCGGGAAATTCCGGGTATCGTCGAGAGGGATCCTAGTTGGGATTCAACGTGTGTCACAGCCCTCTCCAATACCCCAGAAAGATTCACCCCATCAAACGAACATTTAAGATTCTATCACATTTTTTCGGTTTTAATAGGATCTAAATAAAAAAAAAGTGAGCATTTTTTTTTCGTCCGTCGTGGATTGTATTATTCATTCTTGTTGCAGGTATCATGATTCCCTATATTTTAAAGGTTTTGTTTCTGACTTTTAATAAGTTACAGGATCCAGTTCAGCCTTCTCAAAATAAAGCATTTCCCTGCCTTTCAAACCATGACCAAACTTAATTCGATTCGCTTATTAGCGCCAACTAGTGGGACCATGGTCAAACATTACCAAAAATATTATAAAATTATCATGCCGTAGCACGATTTTCATTGTTCGTGACGTCAGGAACGTTACTCGATCAGTGAATTCGCTATTATATATATGAGGATTTCTATTTATTTGTTTCTCCGTAAAGCTGATAGGAAAAGAAAAAGCAACATTGTATTATCTAGTCTGTTCGAATTGTAAATTTAGTTTGTACTTCATATGATGTTTTATTATGCACTTTTTAGTTTCCTGGTATGTGAAGAAGCGTGATTGCTGTATAAATTTTGTATTTATTGTTACAAAAAAGCTGTTATCTAAATATTTTGTTCCCTAGAATTTCATGCTTTAACACCTACTGTAAATTTAATGTAATTGAATTTCTGAGTGCTTTCTTTTGGTCAATAAAAATAAATTATCTTTTAACTAGAGCGAAAGACAAGAACTGTTTACATTGAATATTTATTTGACCTTTTTATTTGATATACATATAAAAGACTTAGTACTTGCAAAATTGTTGAGCGTTTGATAGGGATAAGCTGATATTTCCAATGTAGATATTTATATAACTTTCTGCTGTTGATTTTATAAGACTTTATTTTCATAATTATTATTATTATTATTTGAAATGAAGTGTATGAAACTATTTCCTACTCTCCTAAAATTAAGTTAATTTTTTTTACAGCTAGATTTTAAAAGTGATACATAGAAGTGTTTGATATTTATATAGTGCATAGGAATGAAAAGTTTGACATTGTATAAAATTTGACTGGTGTGTGAAGTTTATTCCCAAATTTCTTAATGTATTCTTGAATACTAATGAAATGGTTTTGTATCCCTAAAGGGTATGAAAAAGTATCTGGATTATCTAGTGCATCTGAAGTGTAAATTTTAAGTCTTTATTTCAAAATAGCATGTTATGAACTTGCAAATTTTCTATGCAGATGTTAATAAACCTGATTTTAAAATGACTGTTGAGTTAATTAACTGAAATAATATATATTTCATGTTTCACCACCTGCAAAAAGTTGGATGTAATCTAAATAACTGTGTTACTTTGATTAATCCAAAAAAAAAAAAGTTCCAATATTAGATTATCGACATACAAGAAAAAAAATTTTGTGGTTATTCGTTTAATTAAAATTACACATTTGTACAAGCTTTTATTTGGTTGATAGGGAAAGAATTTTTGTTCCAAAGAAGTTAATGTCATCAATAAAGTAGCGCCCTCAATTAGTATATTCTACCCTTGATGAATTTCTCTTTCATGTAGCATTTTCTTTCTGACTCAAAAACGCCGCACGTCTCGAAACCGTCAATGATTTAGTGTAGTTTGTTTCACCTCAAAAAAATAATATCCTACTATTTTAAAACTATGAAAACTGACGTTCTGTGCATAAAAGAACATATCCATACATGTGCCCTAAGCAAGCAAGAACAAATCCACTTCAGCCAATGAGAAGCTGTAGTTTGGTCGTGTTACTCCTACAATGCATACATTGATTCAATGTGAACTACAGCATTTACAACTGCAACGGAAAAGTAATTGTAGTGTTTAAAAATATTTTTATGCACCTTACTCAATTGACACCAACCAGGTTAAGTAACAAGTTAATTACAAATCGAACTCTTAACGAGAATTCTGGTGGCATTCGAACTAGTAGAAAATCTGTAGGGGAAAAATTATGTTCAAGAGTTTTTGAGGAATCTAAAAGGACGAGAAAGTCACTGTAATTGCAAAAAATCGAAGAAAATTTATTTGCATTGGGATTTGAATATAACAAAACTTTTCAAGTTATGCAACAACTCTGTAGCTGTAACATTGCAAGTATAAAAGCCTGTTTTGTAGAGTATTTTTCGAGTTTAACATCTGCTTTAAATCACCATCTAGTGATATTTGCAGCTGTTGCAACAGATTAAGATTTGAAATTGAAACTACCAGGTTGTACATTACTTTGTTATTTTTTTTTGGGGGGGGGGAGTTTATTTAATAAATTGAAAAAACAAATTGTCCAAGCAAAGGAGAACGTATTCCAAACAAGTTCATGCAAAAAAAAAAAAAAAAAACACGCTTATCCACCCAGCAAAAAAGAACACTTCGAATATGTAACGTTAAATCTCATCAAAAACAACCCTGTTGTAAAAATTTCCCAGCGAAGAAAACCTTTAACTTTTCCGCACAAAAAAGAAAGCCTGCATCCTAAACCCAAAAACCCTCAAACATAAAAAGTTATGATATCTAGTTGCCAGACTATCATCCTCCCTCTTCTCCTTTTTCATCAGAGCTACTTCCATTAGAACCTCCTCCCACCTTCAACTCCTCAGAAATATGGATAGATCTTTTAAATTGTTTATCTTGTTTGGCGGGAAGCTTTTTGCTCACCAAGCAACCACTTCACTTTGAAAAACTTCCCGCCAAACAAGATAAACAATTTAAAAGATCTATCCATATTTCTGAGGAGTTGAAGGTGGGAGGAGGTTCTAATGGAAGTAGCTATGATGAAAAAGGAGAAGAGGGAGGATGATAGTTTGGCAACTAGATATCATAACTTTTTATGGTTGAGGGTTTTTGGGTTTAGGATGCAGGTTTTCTTTTTTGTGCGGAAAAGTTAAAGGTTTTCTAGGCGGGGAAATTTTTACAACAGGGTTGTTTTTGATGAGATATCACAACTTTTTGCATTGATATTATTACTTTGTCTGTATTTTTAGAATTGAGAACTTCAAGTCAGAATATTTTCAATAGAAACAACGCTCTTTTGTGTTTTTAAGGAACAATAACGGCTAGCCTAATTTTACGTCAAGTTATTTTCTGACTATTAAGATTCTATGTTCATTTTGCGAGAATTGGGCGGTTTAAATTTTATTGCAATCCTTGTATCCTCTCTGTTGCAAAGAAAACTTCTTGGATAATAAAATACTATATTTTAAATTATATTGTTTTCGAGTATTTTACAACTTCGCAATAAATTCAATCACAGTTTCTTTATTTGACAGATTATTCAACATTTTCATGAAGGTTTCTTAAAATGTTTTACAGCTTGAGGGCTTTTTTAATATAGCTTTTCACTTTTTGTTTAATTACATTTTTCTTAAATCCAGGATTATTTTACGTCTAATGAGATAATTTTAATTGTTTGGTGATTTATCTTTTTCTTGATAGAAGTCTTTGTCTTGTTTAATACCTAGTTTTGTTTAAAAGTTCATTTAAAAAACGAAACAACGCATGTTATCACAAAGCAAAAAAAAAAAAATAAGCCATTAAATATTTTAAATTTGAATGTGTCAGAAGATCTATACAACTTTACTCGATCTCAAATCGCGGATATCCCAAATTTGCCATATCGAATGCGCATATTGCGCGCGAACTAAGCTCTTTAAAAGTCTTGCTTAAATTAATTGCAAAATTTTTTTCAGGTAACAAATTACTGCAAAGCACGGTTATCCACACACGTATTTCATATATTTTCTATTCATTATGTGTTGTTTGTGAAAAATCCATTAATTTAGAAAGTAAGCAAACCAATAAAAAAAAGTGCTATTTTTCGCTTTCAATCAAAAAGTTATACGTATTCATATGCGTACAGTTTCATATAATTTGTCACGTAAAATATTGTAATGGTTTAACCCCAGTTTCGCGCCGACATTTAAAATTTCTTCCCTCCATAAATATATCGAAACTGAAAAACAGGGGGAAGGAAATTTCGTATCGGCAAAACTTTGGGGGGAGAGGACAGCATTCTAATCTTATTCATTAATTTGTTTCTCTGCTTAAGTATAAACAAACAACATAGAATCTGAAAACAGAAAGCCCAATCAGCTGAGTCTGCACGCATGCGCAGTCGCTGTGGCAAATTTTTGATATCCGCGATTTAACATCTAGTTACAACTGTTGGATATGTTTCAGTCTTGATTGAATTTCATTTCCTAAGACAACTTTGGAATAACTGTTAGATCTGTTCTAACCTTGCAATTGCAGTCTGAGATAAACAAACCCTATGAGCTGAGAGTAAGTACATAAGAATTTAGGGAAAATTAGAGAGTTTCAAACTTCAATTACTCCGGCCCATGATGTCCCTGGGGGTTGAATTTTTGTATATGTACTCAATGGCCCCCCAAGAATTTGTATACAAAAAATCATTACCGTAGCCCCCCGGGGGGCAGTGATAGAACCCCGGGAAGGTACAATTTGGGGGGTAAAAACGAGGGGGGAGGGGAGGGGGTGAAATGGCACTAAAGGCACATCAGTAGGGCACAACGAATGTGTGTGCGAAATTTCAGCTTGTTTTCTTTTTTCGTCTGGGCTGTAGCCCTGTCAAAGAAAGCGAAAACTTTTTTGAACAGCGATTTTATAACTTTAATACCTCCTCCCCCTGATCGTCCAGGGGATTGTATTTTGGTTTACGGCGTCAGGGGCCACTAGAGATTGAGTGTACCAAAAATCAATTCCGGGGGTCGTCATGGAGCTGAGAAACAGAAGGGTGAAAAACCCAAAAAACCCCAACTTGTTCTGTCGTGTAATCTTGTTCTTGGTCGCTTTTATTTTCTTTCGTCTTTGGCGGTGGATTTGCTTCTGTTGGCTGCTGATGTTTGGTTTCCTTGGCGGGGCGGGACGCTCCCGCGTCACGGGCGTTATCACGGGACGCTCCCGCGTCCCGTGATAACTCAATCAGTTGCAGATTTCTATCAAAACATGAAGTAAAATATTAACAAATTGAACAATATTAACAACTTTTTGTTGTTGTAAAGTCCACCATTAATTAAATAATAGTTTTATAAATAATAACTGTTTTCTTTTACATGGCACTTAATCAACTTTAGAAACTAAATGCAGCTTAAAAAATGACCCTGATTCCGGATCACGTTTTTCAGTTGTGAATTTTTTTCTCAAAATTGGTTATCAAGCTTGTTCTTTGTTCATTTGTGATAATTTAATACAATACTTTTGATATGGTTTCTCGCATTTATTTATCGATGTTCTGGCATCAAAATTCTTATCTTTAACATGTGAAGAAAGTGATAAGCATCTGCTATTCCCTCAAGAATTTCACTTGGAAAAATAAACATTAAAGTTAGACTGAGAAATAGTTCTTTTATTTGGTTTTGGAGTAAGGTTTTTGGAAATATATTAAAAATTTTATTTCTAAATTCATCAATGTAAATAGTTATGGTTCTTGGGAAAACAGAAAAAGAAAATGTTTTTATGCCACATCTATGTTGCTTACGTAATTAATGAGTGGCCACCTAAGTAATTTCCCTTCTGGATCACTGTGGTCACCATTTAAACTGTAGAAGCAGAATTATTCTTGCATTTCTATTACTTCTTCTCCCCTTTCCCAAAACCCATTAGTAAATTTCTGGAACACTTAGTATTTCAATTTTTTAAAAACACTGTTGAATTCGAAAGCATTAGAGCTGAAAATTAAGTATTTCCATGTAAGTATTTTTTTTTTTTTTTTCATTGCGTATTCATGCTTAAAGTGAAGCACACACACAAAAATAAAGAAGTTAACTGAATTAAAGATAACACAGATAGTTAGAAGCAAGATGACAATTTAGACCAATTTTATCCAACCCAGAATCATCTAAAACATTCTATCTCACTCCCAAACAAATGCGCTAGATGTCATTACTGTGTATCAAGATGACATGAAATGTACCTTGCCATAGGCAATAACTCATGCCAAAACTAAACGCCAACAATCATTTCTAATTTTCCAGCTAAATTTAGATTCTTTCATAGCTCGCTATTTCAAAAAATATGTGTCTCACTTACTAGGATAAGTGAGGCAAATTGCATTTATTCTTTCCTTCCAGGTTAAAGAAGGTTTAACGTGAAGGTTAACCTGAAAATATTCAGGTTAAATCTTCTTTCAGTTATGATATTCCACTTGGTCGGAGAATTTATAACTGTAATACTCTTTGTAACGAGCTGATGTGTGAATCACATGACTTCCTTTTACTCCAATTTAATGTCATTTCCCCATTACTGGCAATTTCAATGTGATTCAATATCTTACGCTCTAAATATCACCAACAGTGACCAAATTAATACAGATTTTTAAAAAACTCGCCAAATTTATCGCCAAGTTGGCGACAAAACTTGGCGACCAAAAGTCTGGCGATATATCGCCGTGTCCGCCAAATTATAACACCACTTGATTTCACATCAAAATTAACAATGATTACCCCCCCCCAAAAGGGGCGGAAGATCCCTTTAGAAACACCCGAATGCAACAAAAGGGAGAGGTGCACAACTAGACCCCACTAGGAGTGTACGTACTTTCTAGGACATACCGTTCTTCAGTTATGCGACATACATACGCACATCCGCACATATATACGTACATACAGACGTCACGAGGAAACTCGTTGTAACTAACTCGGGAATCGTCAAAATGGTTATTTCTCGTGTTTATACATTCTTAGGCACTTATCTACGTGTGGTCGAGTCGAAAAAAAAAACTCAATATTCAATCGGGGGTAAGTAAAATGGAAGTTAAGGTCGATTTTTGAGTGAAAATTTTTTCGTAATACAATTTGCACCACAAAAGAGGAATTGAAAAAAAAAAAAAAATCGTCGCCAAGTTGCCGAAAAAACTTGGCGACCAAAAGCTTGGCGATACGTCACCAAGTGTTTACCAAATTATAACACCACTTAAGTTTGCATTGATATTAACAATGATTTCCCCCCAAAAAGGTGCAAAAGACCCCCTTAGGAACATCCAAAAGCAACCAAAAGGGGAGGTGCACAACTAGACCCCACTACGAGTCTATGTACCAAATTTCAACTTTCTAGGACATACCATTTTTGAGTTATGCGAGATACATACGCACATACGCACATACGCACATACGCACATACACACATACGCACATACATACAGACGTCACGAGAAAAGTCGTTGTAATTACCTCGGTGATGGTCAAAATGGATATTTCGCGTGTCTATACATTCTTAGGCACTTTTCCGCATGTGGTCGAATCGAAAAAAAAACTCAACATTCATTTGGGGGTGAGCAAAATGGAAATTAAGGGCGATTTTTGAGTGAAAATTTTTTCGCGAATACAATACTTCCTTTTTTGTAAAAGGAAGTAAAAATATCAATCTGGTCCGTGATAATGTTCAATGTTTTTGCCAAAAAGAAGTTTTTTCTCCTGAATTAGAACTTATTCACATCAATGATAATATCAAACAATCTGATTTCCATGATCTTAATATTTCTCTTTCAGACAATTCAGTTCATATTGATCTTTTTGATAAAAGACTTTCCTTTCAATTCCATGTTAATCGTTTGATTTCATGGAATTCAAATATTTCTATTAAAGTTTTTCGTAACACTTTATTAATGAAATCAATAGAATTAAAACTATCTGCAACAGAAATGATTTTATCTCTAAAAATCTTGATTTATTGAAAAGTACTTTAGACTATAATAAAGTTCCCCAATCTTTTTATTTAAGTTACATTAGAAAAGTAAGGATTTGCCCCGCAGACTGAAGTATAGCGCAATTGTATTATTGCAGTAAGGCCACCTAAGCTATAAAGGTCTGTTGGGATCTATCCTGAAAATTTCTGATGTAATTTCCGATCCAGAATTTTTATTTCCTCTCCAGGTTTTTTCAACTCCAGGTTTTTTTTTCAACTTCATTTTTTTCAATTCCATGCTCTACTGCTGCCGTGTCTTAACTGCATTTTTGCCTGGCATTTGCAAGTCATTTCTTTTTCAGGGTCTAAATTCTGATTGCTACTTTCTTTTGAAGGTTCGCCCGAATACTCTTTCGTTCTTTAATTTTCAGGTATGTTTTCAGGTTTTATTTTCCTCCAAGGCTCTCGGGGAGGGTAGCAAGTTATTGGGGCCTTCCCTCTTGCTGAACAGAAAGAGCCTTGTGAACTTAGGGTTCCGGTCCTCCCCTTGAGAAAATGTCGGTCCGTGGTTCACCTTTTTACATTTTGGTGTTGTTTTTGTGTTCTTGATTTTTGCATTTTTCGATTTATTTTGATTGTTTATTCATGAATATGTTTGTACTGTTTTTTATTCCAGCAGCTTTGCGCTGGCATTACAGTACACTTTAGTATTTCTTCTTTCATTTTTCTTTCAATGTCTTTGAATTTATAATGTTCTTAAAATGTATCTCATCTTACTGATAAGGGAGAGAATATGCGTAAGGATAAATTAAATTAAAAGTTCTTACAATGTAGTCGTTTGGAGGACATTTATTTTTTGGATCACATTAATGCGCTTCATACGGAATACAACAGCTGTGTTGACATTAATAATGAGCAGCTTCCGATGAACTGTTTTAGAAATGTAAGATGAATTACATAATTATAAGGAAAGGTAAATCTTTCTGTATAAACGAAGATCTGAAGATAAGGTATCTGACGAAGTTGGTTTTGGTTTTCTGTTTGCATTGGTTTTCTTTTCTGTTTACAAAATTTTCACTAAAGAAAGAATAAAATCAATAAATTTCATTAAAGATTAAATTGCGTATATAAAAAGGACATTTATGAAAATCATGAAAATTATTATTTAACGTTACTTGCAAGTTATATTCTTCTGAGATTCTATTATTAACAGCCTGTATAAACCCTATACTAATTCATCTCAAGAAACGTTTTTAAAGTTAACTGCTGCTCAAATCATGTATGAATGTTTAGCAATGTTGAGTTTTGAGACATTAATTTACTTCTGCATTTCTTTATTTTTGTAGACTTAAGGCTGTTCATATAACGGTATCTAGAACGGTAAAAGATGCTTTGAAAACTATGTAAATTAGCTTGCTCATTTATTGGTGCTTCCACTGTGCTTTTATTTTTTGATAAAGTTTTAACTTAATTCTTGAGATGGCAACAGTCTTCCAATAATAGCATTAACACCGTTGCTATTTTGCAGCTTATTTCTGCTTAGCATTAACTTCCAAAAGTAGACTCAAATTTTTATAATAAATTTTACATTGTCTCTCGTACTGCCATACCAAATTACTTTTATTTAACTACTCGTATCCCTGCAGCAACGCAGTAATTTTATTTACTTTAAAAGCAGTCGGTTTCACAAAATAAGAACTGTATGAAACTATCGCTTTAATTTTCATAACTTGCAATAAATTGCAAATTATTATTTTTCACCAGGAAACGTTGAAACAGTATTTATTTCCTCGTGATCATTACAAAAATTTTGACATAAATTTCTTCTACAACAGAATGTACTTTATCCTACGAGGTATTTTTTGAGAAAGTATATGAACAACACGATGTGAAGAAAGATTCATTTTGCTACAATAAGGAGAAAGAATGACTAGAGTCGGATGTGACGGCAGTTTATCATCAGTTTCGAAATAATAACTTTAATTCAAGTCTTAAAATATATTAGTATTCTTCGGCTAAAATTAATTAATTTTTTAGAGGCATCTTCCTACTGAGTTCGGTGCAAAATCTTTTATTTAATAACGGAAATTAACTCCATGTCTATAATAACAACACACGCATATGTTTGAAATAATTACCTGATTATAGCTTTTAATATGGGTTATCAATTTCCGGAATGATAAAATAGTTAATTAAACGATAAATCTTGCTCTGTGACAATTTCTGTGACATTTGTTTTCGATTTGCCCAAATAATCATCCTTTTCTAAACTTCTAATATATCTTTTATAAATAAATCAAAACTCTGATACATTTTCTTTCAACAAAAAACAACAAAATTGAAATAAACCTTCTAATAAAACTCAGAGAAACTTGAAGTAGAATTCGAAGCTTTTGCAGATCATTATTCGCAAATGAAAAATTAATTTTATTTTTTTTTAAATGCATGCACATTTTATTAATTTAAGATATCTTTATTAATGATTAGAAAATGTGTTTTTTTTTAACGAAGTAAGTTTTTTAAATCGGATGTTTTCAAAATCTAACCTCCTTTAATCTTTTGTGTGCATAGAGTTTACAATGCTCTAGAGTGGAGGCTCCCAAATTTTAAAACTCTACATCAGTGTTCACAAGCCCTGTGTCTAGCGCGAGCTTTTCTCCAACAACTCTCTACTTTTCACAGCAAAGCCTTAGGATTTACATAATAGAGGGAAGAAGAGGTGAGTAATTCCCAAAGACACGTGTTTCTGTTCCTCAAAGAACCTATTTCTCAAGAGCAATTCTTCATAATGTAACGTGTCTGTAATCATTTGCAAATTTTTGACGTTCTTTTCATAAACACATTTTGTTGACGTGTCACGGTACCACTTTTTCGAAGTAACACTTTCAAACTATCTTAGCTGACACTTCATGCTTAAGTGTCTACATCTGTGTAGTTAGATAAGATACATGTCAGACGTCTTGTAGTGATATTATCAAATGTTTCCACGAGAAGTATGAATGTTATCTACTATTTCTTATCACAAATTCATACTGAACTGCAAAGAGTTAAAATAGTTTTCGGAGCTCTTTGCCCATCACTCAAACATGGATCTGAAAAATATTGGATGTTTTTTACTGTTGGTCTGTTTGTCACAAATCTATATAATCAAAGGAAGTGCCATCCCATTAAATGCTTCTATAGCAGATGCCAGAAGTAAGTTGAATTATAAATAAACTTAAAATGTAAATGCTGTGTATTCATCGCATGATGTTTAGAGGAAATTGTGTTGGAGGGAATTGTCTGGTAATTTGTGTACCAGAAGTCTTCGAAAAAAATAATTTATTTTTGACTGACACGTTTTCAAAATGTACACAATTATGAAATTTAATTATAAAAGCATTACCTATCTAAATTAAATTCCATTTTCGTTTCAAAAACTTATCCCCAAGTTAAGTAAAATGCTATGTAAACAGAAACTTAAAAGTCTTATACTTTGCCAATTGCTTGAAAAATATACTGAACTTATCTTAACATGACGATCTTAAGAATACATTACGTAATTTAACTGTTTTTCGAACAGTCTTCGAGCATTCTGTCCTTGTATAGGCTTTACTTCATCAAAGCAGTTGTTTGCTGGGTGTTGTAACTACAAAAAGAGAATCTTTCCTACGTAGAGAATGCTAAATTCTATTATAACTTGAATGTTTGCATTTATTTTCTTTCCTTCGGGTATTGCTTATAACATTATATTCATTATGTCCTTGTTAATAAATTCTATACTGACAAAGAAATAGCCACTGCACTGTAAAAAACAAATCCGAAACCTTACTGACTACTTTCGGGTAACGTTACTGGATCTTATGAATTTGCACCAATTTACAGGGAAAAACAAGTATTTTGGAGAAAACGTTTCACGAGTCACTGAAATGTCTCAATAAAAGCCGATTTCACACAGTGGGGAAAACTTTTTTCAACAACCAGTGTAAAAGTATATTCAGCTTCGTTATTGTTCCACCTTCTGCTTAGTTACGGTTCTTCTGGATTGACTGTGTTCTAAACAAGAGTAACATGCAGTCTGTGGATGTTGTAACTTAAAAGTAATTGCACGCAATAAACTGTACGGCATTTACTTGCAATTCCGTCTTAGCTTCGGCTATAATTCCTTTAAGAATTTCCCAGGTAAATCAAGAAGATGCCAAGCTATTACTATAAACATTAAAAAGTTTTCACTGAAGGTTTCTGAGAAATATGACTGGCTTTAACTAGGAAAGTTTCTGAATTCTTCCGAAAAATTCCAAGTTAATTGCAGGAAGGTTACTGACTTTTTAAGGGAAACTTTCTTGTGTTTCGCCAGATATAATACTGGTAGAAATTAGGCACATTAGATGCCCATTATTTTCCAGGAACGTTTCGGAATTTTTTTATGGTGTGCGGCAAAAATGTTTGTAGTCAATATCACTTTTTTTTTTTAAATACGAAACCCTTTTAGCAAGCAAAAGTAAGTTTAAGAAAATTTAACTTATCAACAACGGCGAGTGAAACAGTCATCACATACAATAGTTCCACTGTTAATTCAAAAATAAGGTTTATAAAATCGAATAGTCTTATACGGGGTGTTTCAGAACTCTTGGGCAAATCTTAAAGGGGTGATAGTAAACATCACGACAAAAAATATAATGGCAAAAATAAGTGTCTCAAACGTCTTCCGAATTAGAAAGGGGCCATTAAAGTTTATGGCCCAAAATTTCAAATGATCATAAAAAACGGAAAAATTGGTCGATTTGTTTGGGGTTTTCGCTAAAATTATTCCTTTTATCAGTGTTTTCTTGAAAATAAATTTTGAAGATGCAGTTTAAAAAATACCGATAGAGGGCGCGTTAGACTTTGGAGTAACGGAAAAATATTTTTTAACCGCTATTTTTGAACCTCATTAGATTTTTTCTAATGCTTGGACTTAAACTTAAATTTTCAACTCAAAATCAGAATCATTGGGCATGATTAAGTTGCGCAAACTAAACTGTGTCCACAAGTTGAAATACACTCTGTCACGAAAAAAATACATTAACATAGAAGGAAACGAGCGATCTTCACGAAAATTAAAATGGGTGTGGCCTATGACAAGATAAGGACATGATTACAAATTCAGAACAAAAGATTGTTTTATTAAGAAGTTATGACACAATAAAAGTTACAAAACCGTAAGTTGTATATCCTCCTCTAGCAGCTATATAAGACAAAACACGGCGTAATATCGAGTGAAATAGGTTACCTATGACCACTGGAAGTAAATCGGGATTTATCGTTGAAGATAACATTCCTCCTATCTGTCACAGCCCAGCTAATCAAGTGCAGCGAAAATCCAATCGAAGAAAATGCAACCCATCGCAATGGACAACGTTTCGAGATATCAGCGTCTTTCAGTATACTCTTGATACCATCAGTTTCTTGGAAAGTTTTAAACAGCATGGAACTAATGTTAGTTACCTTGTTGATACGGTAGTGGCCGCTTTTATGATGTGCCATCTGTGCGCTCATTTATGTTTCTAGAATGCCTTAACCAACCGCGATGGAGTGATTCATTTATTTCATATTGTTAAGCGTCCGTAGCAACTTCAAACTTTCTTTGAATGACGACACAGTTCTTGAGAAAAGTACAGGAGATTTATTTACAGCTATGTACAGGAAGTGTAGTTACAGCTGCTAAATCAACCATAGCAATTAGGCAAATATCAATTAACAACATAAACTCAACGGTTACACACGTATTTACTTCCAAATACACGAAAACACAGCGCAAAGGCTAATAACAGAGCTAACGGCTCAGACAGTTTAATAAGCAAAACTAACTTTCCCATTCAAATGACCCACGGCTTTTATACTGCTTTGGAAAGTTCGACAAAATTCTAAAACTTTCTACCAATTTCTCATAGCTCCTTTTTATTCATTTACGAATCTTATCATTCAGAAATAGAGAGACCGTATACATTAGTCGAATGTTAGGGGGTTGTATGTATTTTTACCAGAAACTATTTACAGGTTACGAAGACTATTTTAGATGAAAAATAATGGAATAAACGCCAAATTTAGCCAGATTATAACAAATTAATCATGAAAATAATTACTAGTTACAGAATTTGTTACATTGCCCCCTTCCTAAGGACTGCACATTCCGGGCAGTACAATCCCTAGAAAGGGTGCCAAATTTATATCACAAGTTTACAAATACACACATTAAATAATTACTAATCAGACAAAAAAAAATAATAGCAAGAAATATTACTAAACATTAAAAGCAAAAATTATCTACAACTTTCATGTTATCAACTATGGTTGTTTACATAAACACTCATGAGCAATGGCCCTAAAATGGGGCTAACCGATAATAATGTACAACCCTAGGTTTTGCATTAGGTGCTTTTTTGGATCCTCACTACAACGTCATTCATAGGGCCATGGTAGCCCGATCGGTAGAGTGTCGGATTCGGGGCCGGAAGGTCCTGAGTTCGAACCTCGATGGTCGAAGATCCACCGTCGTCATTAAAGGGGACTGGGCGACGTTAAATATGCTCGTGGTCTCAATGTCCTCCAAGTGAAACGATACCTCTGGGGGTGCTAGCACCAGGTAGCTATTAGCTCCTGGTCTAGTTCTAAATTCTCATTAACTGTTTGATCCGGTGATGGTGCTGCCATCTATCGGTATAAAAAATAATGGAGGCAAGGCACTTAGTATGCAGTCCTCGACATAAATACAGTTGTAGTCAGTTGTGACTCGGAATCGGAATCGGAATGTCATTCAGTCGGTTAAGGACTTTATAGGGTCAATCCCAATGCGACTGCAATTTGGCTGAAAACCTTTCCGTCAGATGGGATTCCTTAACCGCACCTTGTCACCTTCGTTACAACTGACTACAACTGTATTTATGTCGAGGACTGCATGCTAAGTGCCTTGCCTCCATTATTTTTTTATACCGATAGATGGCAGCACCATCACCGGATCGAACAGTTAATGAGAATTTAGAACTAGACCAGGAGCTAATAGCTACCTGGTGCTAGCACCCCCAGAGGTATCGTTTCACTTGGAGGACATTGAGACCACGAGCATATTTAACGTCTCCCAGTCCCCTTTAATGACGCCGGTGGGTCTCCGACCATCGAGGTTCGAACTCAGGACCCTCCGGCCCTGAATCCGACACTCTACCGATCGGGCTACCACGGCCCCGTCACCTTCGTTGAATTCATGTCCAGTGGACCTTTTGTCGTATCGGGTCTTCCTCTTCTTCGCTGCGATGTTAATTCGCTTCCGTGCGAAGTTATGAACGTCTTCCATTCGGGCCTAGAGATCCTGGATGTACTCCTCAGGCAATGAAGGCGCATCCGGAGGACGACCGAAGACGAGATCACAAGGTAGTCGAAGCTCTCGTCCGAAGCGCATCTGAGATGCTTCATATCCCGTAGTCTCCTGGACAGCACTGTGATAGTCCAGCAAGAAAGTAGCTTCTTGTCCCAATCCTGTTGATTTCTGGAGACCATAAGCGAGAGATTTTTCAGGATTGTGCGGTTAAATCTCTCCACCATGCCGTTCGATTGTGGGTGTAGTGGTGTTGTCCTAGTTTTCTCAATTCCGAGAATTTGACATATTCCCTTAAACACAGCAGAGATGAAATTCCTCCCTTGATCGGAATGAATCTGCAAAGGTGTTCCATATCTCGAGATCCAATGTTGGACTAGAGTCTCTGCTACGGTGGTAGCCTCTTGATCTGGAATGGGATACGCTTCGGGCCATTTGGTGAAATAGTCGATGGAAACAAGAATGTATTTGTTGCCATCAGCAGTTCTTGGTAGAGGACCCAGGATGTCGATCCCAATTCGTTCGAAGGGAGCTCCAACGTTGTACAGATGTAGCTTCCCTCTGCTTCTTTTCTTCGGTCCTTTACGAGCAGCACAGGCGTCACAAGAATGGCACCACTTCTCCACATCATGCTTCGCCTTGCTCCAGAAGAAGCGCTCCCGAAATTTATTGAGGGTTTTCAAGACACCAAAATGTCCTCCAGTCGCACTACTATGTATTTCTTTCAGAACATCTGAAATCCTTGATCGGGGAAGTAGTAACTGCCACCTAGATGTTTTGCCGTCATCAGATTCCCATTTTCGGTACAGTACGCCGTTCCGTAAATAGAGTGAGTTCATCTGGCTCTTCGTTCAGCTGATATGCTAATTTTTCGACTTCGTCCTTAATTTTTGCACACCAGTGTAAATTACATCTATGATCATTTAACGCATAAAGATGTTTTAAAACAAACTACTTTTAAACATTTATACGGTTATTGATTGTATCAGTGCAACGTTAAAATTATTTTTTGGATTTCTATTGGTAAAAAAAATCAGAAACAACTTTGAACCTTTAGGGGCGCTTCTAGGAATACTTAATTTTGAGCTTTAACTCCATTTTTTAGTAGAAAAATATTCTCTGGCATGATTTATTTCACTTCTCTTAGACGTAAAAAAGTATTGACTAATTGCATACAGTCAAGTAATTTTAGACACGAGCAATTTTTAAATCTGCCGGGAAGTTATTTTCCATCGCCATTTAGAGGGTTAAATAAAAACTTCCTCAAAATTGACACTAAAAAAATGATCACTTCCTGTTAATCTTTAATTTCGAGCAACTGCACCTTAAAATATTTAACCTAGAATGTGCATATACATAAGCTTAAAATCAGCTCATTCGAACTATTTCTACTTTATTTGCGAAGCTGATAGCCTTCGTGTCCTGAAAACATGTTAAAGCTAAGTGAAATATTGCTTAAGACGAAAGGATTTTCTGTTGATATAATAATCATATTATAACCATAAAAGAGTTACCTTAATTTATGCACAAGTTATTCGCTAGTACAAATTAATTTAAAGTAAAACTACGCTAATTTTCCAGCATACTTCTGATTACTATATTCGATTGACTAAATCAAGGTAACATTGTAGAAGTTTTTTCAAGAACCATAAGCAATGCGTTTAGAATAGTCTTATTTTGTGCAAAAGAAAAACTTATTGATGAATTATTGAGAAAAAAAGTATTATTACCGATGCTTATTTTGATTAGATCATGTATTGACACTCAAAGTATTTAACTGAAATTCCTCGTCAAGCAAACGTTTGAAGTATTGTATACAGCCAATAACACAACAAAGTGAGACGGCAAGTAGACAAGACGAATTCGCAATGTGATCAAATGAAAGGAAAGCTAATGAAATAAAATTGAAGCTCAATTATGAATTACATTTTTGAAGAAAAGCACCATTCGAAACTAGTTGGAATTTTTATTCAGACAATTTTGCTTCGGAATTATGCACAGCAAGCCTTCTTGTTTTATGCGATTGCAGCCGATATGAAATTCTTTCAAAATATGTCTAAAAAATAAGCCATAAGTAATATGTATAGTATAATAAAATGTAAGTAAAGATACTTTGGACTGCATGAACTTGGTTCTTATATACCGTGTTTTGTACATACACTGTTGAAAATTTTCCGGAAAATTTACGGTAATTCTTACTGGCATCCATGTTGCCAGTAACTATTTCCGTAAAAATCAAATGTTACTGTGAAATTTTATGGTTTCCTCGGTAGCCCACAGCAACCAATTGGAGCTGAAATCGCTTATTTCTCCGGTATAAATTACCGTAAAAATCAGCGATGCTGTAAGTCCGCCATTTTACAGTAACAATTACCAGAAAATCTTTTTGAATTTTTAACAGTGTAACTAAAAAAGGGATGTGACGGAAAACATGACACAAAAATAAATCTGTAGAGTAATGCTGCATTGGCATTAAAAGCTATCCAAACTTGCGATTTTTGTTGCTTTAGTTCTCGGAATACAACTGTCTGCTTTTATATTTAAACAAATTTCTGCATAAGCAGTTTGTCATATGATTATATGTTTTCTCACAGGTAACGAAATATGCATGAAAGAGCTAGGATGCTTTTCAATAACAGATGATTTTAAAAGTATCCTGCACAGACCAATAAATGTGCTTCCTCATGATAGGGTGACAATAAACGCAAGATGTCTCTTATACACCAGAAAGAATGCCAAAGAGGCTCATCATCTCATTGCTGGAGATAAGGACAGCATTCTTGAATCAGACTTAGATCCGGAAAACCCCGTCATTTTTATTGTACATGGATTTATGGATAGTGAGCTTTATGGGCCATGGATGGTGGTGAGTAAATTGCCAAAGGTTGACTTGGAGTGTTATGAAAAAAATTAAATCTCCTTTTTTGTTTTGAAACCATTGCAATACGTCACATAACTATTTTCAAGGCTTTTTTAATTCATTTTAATAGACATTTTAAAAGCGTTTTCTTTAATTAAAGTTTTTAAACAATGGATATGTTACATTATAATTATTTACATGTTAAAGTATAAAATGCAGTTATTTTATAGAATACCTAGTTATTCCATGAAAATAAATGATCGTGTAAATTAAAGTGTGTAATGTGTTATTAATTTGACACTTTAACTAGTTATTCTATGAAATAACTAGGTATTCTATAAATTAACTAATGAGAGACAGTTAAAGTGTAAAGTAAATAATTTATCTAAAATGAAATAACTAAGTATTATATAAATAAACTAATGATAAACAATTAAAAAGAAAAAGAAGCAATTCATCTAATTTATGCAGCGTATAAATAGTATTTATGGAAAGTTACCATAAAATCATTCGTTACAACAAGGATTACTAAAATGACCCTTGGAATCACAAAGAACATTATTTCTTAAACAAAAACATACTTACTCACACACTGTGTTTTACATGAACATTTTTTTAAATCCCTGACCAGTACCTAAACATAGCTGTAGCAACCGACCGGAGCGATATTTCTACATCCGGTACTTCTTCGATTTTAATTAATTTTTGTTCGTAGGCACTGAACTGGGATCGGGAATATAATTGTTTTATGCGGCCGATTCTTGTGTCCAATTAGAAAAATCCTTCTTTGGTTATTTTTATGATGATAGCTAAATTAGATATCGCATCACCTTTTCCTCTGTCAACTTCATGCACTAGGATACGGACAGTAAACCCCACACTGGCTTCAAAATGAGATTTATTCGACATTAATTTCATCTTTTTCGCTTGAATTTCTAAACGTTTTTCAGACTTTTCTCTTTCTCTTTGAAAATTAAGTTCATTAAAACACAATTTGCAGATTTTCTGCTCAACTTCATCTTCTGAAACATAATCTTTCGAACAAGATATATGGACAGGCTCCATACATTTGAAGTAAACTATATTTTCACTGCATTCTTTTAAACAGACAACACATACTTTCGCAATGGGATTATTTAATACTGTTTGTTCAACTACTTTTTCATTATCAGGTTGAGAAGAAACATTCATTGCAGTCAAAGTATTTTGTAATTGATCTTCGTCGACCAACGAATTAAGTGTGCTTCCTTCGGAATGGCAGTTGTTGATAGTTCAACTCTAGCTGCGCAACCAAACCATAGCCTCGTCGGTGGACCTTTTAATACCAGAATGGAACGCTCTGTTCTTCATAAACTGGATAAATTTTAACCCGTTACTCCACGAAGTTGACTGGTTGTCTTGCATCCAAGTCGTTAACATATTTTCTATGTTCTGATTGGCTCTCTCAACACTGCCTTGACTTTGGCTATGTCTTTGTTTGCCATGCATGATCTTAAGCTTTGGCCAAGTTACTTTTAAGTCATCAATAAGTTTGTTACAAAATTCTCTTCCATTGTCCGACTGCAATATAGTACATTGGCTCCCAAAAACAGGAATATATCAAGCAACTGTCCTACAACTTCTTCTTTTCTCTTTGTTTGAAGAGGTCTTAAAACCACAAACTTTGTAAGGTGATCTTGATAAACTGAAATAAATTTATAGTTTCCATCAGGTTGTGATTGAAAATCTATGAGGTCAATCTGACATCTTAAATTCATATGTGAAAAAATCACGGGTTTAACAATAACACCTTTTCTGCCCGCTTTGCGTTTTTGTTGACAAGATTCACAAAAATTCAGAAAAATCTTAATATAATTTTGCGTAATATTTTTGTAACGACGATTAAGTTCTTTTATCATTCGGTCTCTACCACCGTGCCCAATAGATAAATCCGTTTCGTACAAAATGTCAAACAAAGAATCACTTGAGCAATAAAACATTACGTCTGATGTTGCATTTGTTACTGGGACTATTAATTTTTCTACTCCTTGAACTTCAAGGACATCATAATGTTGAAGTAACCAATAATCACGTGGTATTTTCTTATCTGATGTTTTAGATTTCTTTACATCAGCTATCAAACTTAATGATTTTTCACGGGTGAGCAAAGAACTGTTCTCTTTCATACATCACGCTTATTTAGTAAAGATTCAAACTTTTCTTTCATTGCAGCTTTTTTTTTTTTTTTATTACTTAAAGAATTCATTGTTCAAGGCAATTTAAGGACTTGAAAATAACTGCACTTTAACGAAAGCAAACTAAATTAACGTAATAACAAATGACTAAATTATAAAAGTTAAAAAAATAAATGTATCTCAATACTTGATACGTGGAAACAGTATTTGACGAACAGCAGCCGGCAATATACGTGCAAGCAATCAATTAACCGGAATGAACTGGTGCCAACACGCTAAACAAGTTCTCTCCCTATGGTCTGGAATAGTTCATAAATGCAGTACGAGTGGAGGATGTAGATTATTTTACACTTTAACGGGCTGCAGATCGTTATTCTATGAAATAACTAGTCAAACCATGGAATACAAAACAGTTTTACACTTTAACGGACACGATCAGTTATGCCATGAAATAACTAGGTATTCTACAAAATAACGGCTTTCATACTTTAACGGTAACAGATATAAATAAAGGGTTTCACACCATTAACATCAGTAAAATTGTTTCACATCAAAGCAAAAGTTGCATACCAAGTCAATTATGTAAATCTATTACATAAAAAAGTAATATTATGGTAATTCAAATTGTGAAAGAATATAAAAATCTCTTTTAATCAACTAAATCCGGAGAAAATTTAATTTTATCACTTCTAATTAGCAGTCAAGATAATTAATTCAGTAACAATAAAGGAAGAAGATTAACCTTATTATGTTTAATGAAACTCTATAGCACATGAAAAATAACGCTCAGTACAATTTTATTTTAAATAAGAATTACTTTAAAAGTCGTCAAATTTATTTGCATTTGTTAGAAACATAGTGCATATGATGTAAAGTGTGTGGTGTCCGCTTTAAATGACTAAACAATTACTGAGAAGTTTTAAAATTATTTTCAACTCCTAAACATGCTTCTTAAAGATTTTAAGTAGTTTTTTAATCTGCCATGTTTATTTATCTAATTTAACTTTCCATTATTAGTAAGAGGAAAGTCGTGAGGGACAGGACAGTGCTGCATTTATGCCTAGAATTTGTAAAAAAAATATTTGTAGTTTGTCCAGTAGATGTTGTAGCAAGAATCTAAAGCTGCTTCATTAATTGGACGAACAAGAATCTTTTTTTCACATTTATGTTGCCTTAAATGCAGTACCGTCCCATTCCTCTGAACTATCCCCTAACTTTAGGAGTTTTACTCTAAAAGATGCTTTGAAATATCAAACCGGGATATTTAAGTGTTGACTCAAAATATTTCTCCATTTTGTGCAACTAACGCTATTCTAACAAAGTGTATATCTTTCTTTAAATACTAATATATTTTCTGTAAATATTAAGTTTGTCATAGAGTTTTTTTATTTTAGTTATTTCTCAAAGTCTGAATGTATCGTCGCCTCAGAACAACTATAGAAAATCTCACTATTATTTCTGGGATCACATGTGTTACGGTTTCTCTGAGGCGACGATATCTTAACCTGTTTTCCCTTTTAAAAAAACTTACAAAAGCAGTAGCAAAACTCTTTTTTTTTTCTTTTTTTTTTTTTTTGGTTACTGACAGATTTTTAATGTGTTTTGAATTTGTGTAATTCCATAAGTGACGAAATGACGCTTGAGAAAAGAAACAGTAACTTATGTAATCGCAGTGAAGCTGTATTAGAGATGACAGTATGAATGTATGTAAAACATATATTTCCTCTTAGCATGTCATTCTTAACAATTCAAAGACAACAAAATAATGAACAAAAGATTGTTTTTCTATTTTTTGGCATGTTTTCAGTAAAGAAATATATTTTTTTTCACCACAAAAATGTTATTGCTTCCCAAACTTGAAAAAAAGATACTTCGTACGAAAGAGATTACTCTCTAAAAAGTTATTAGCAGGTAACAGCCCTACGCTTTCTTCTTCACAAAAAACTACTTTCAAATTCTTATTTTTTAAAGGTGATAGCCTTTTGCATTTTTAAATAAAAGTTTTACGAGTCACCAAGCGTGTCTTCACACTCTTTTAATGTGCTTTTGTATTTTTCAGTTTTTATTGAAAAAGTAGACAAGGAAAAAAACATTTGCAAAGAAATTAATGAAAGGAATGCGTAAACTAAAGGAGAATTAATTACAGGAAAGCTAATGCTCATAAAATAGGTAGCTAACTAATAATAAAATTAAAACGAATATGAACGTAAAAAACGATGACTGTCCAGAAGATATGTCCGGATTTGAAAAAAAAAACTTTTTTATAAAGGAAAATGTAACTTATCGATAAAAAAAAGCACTTTATAAACTATTTTTCTACATAGTTGCTACCATTTCTCAGACATTTATCCTAGCAGAAAACAAAGTTGTCTATGCCCTCTTTATAGATAGATACCGCAAGTGAAGCAGCCACTGTTGAACACTGCTTGTTGTGCCGTCATTAACATCCTCCAAAATCTCACTTCAAGTTCAACTACAAGTTGAACTTATGGTGCTAATCCAGAAGGTGAGAATATGCTGGTGTCCTTCAAAATTGTAGTCAAAAACTCAGTTGGGACTATTTCAATTACTCTCTTTAATGTCTCGATCTCACACCTTTTGATTTCCACTTTTTCTTGAGATTGAAACTTGATTTTGGAGGTATTTTTGTGAAGGAGATGACGTTGCAAAAAGCAGTGTTCCGAAGTGGCTGTCTTCACTGGTGGCATTTTTCTAAGAAGAGGGAGTAGAAAAGTTTTTTCCTTATGAAGAATACTGGTTAAGATGTAGAAAAAGTTTTTGGAATGATCTTTCATGCATACATTTGCATTTTGTTTTGAGAAAAACGACATTTATATATACGAGTTTTTACAAATCAACATACTTTACGGACAGTCCTCGAAATTTTTCAAAAAATGAGCAAGGCAATCAATATTGCACGACATAATCAAAGCGTTACAATTTTTTTCTTTTTGGTGACTTTGTCAAAAGAATAAATTTAAACTTTTCAATATAAAAACATGAAAACCCTTTAATTATAACCAGGGATAGTTTTTTTTTCCGTTTACTCAATTATATAGTAAAAGTATAATTATTTCTAACTCAATTTTCAGAAAGAGAAAAGGCTTTCATTTAATACCATGAAGTGACATTTTCAAATACAACCAAAGCCCTAATCTTTGTTTAAAAAATGTATGAAATTGATAATATTTGAGGTAAAAATCGCTTTCACAAAGTATTTACAAAACTCAATTTCAATTTTTATTAATCTCAATAATGAAATTCAAACATATTTTCTTTTTTTCACTTTAAGATATACTTCTTTTTAAGGCTAAAACTTATTTTCAAGAAAAACACAAGTCGAAGGAAAATTAAACAAAACTGTTCGAAAGACAAACTTCAAATCATTATTCAAAATTTCGAAATAAAAAGTACCATAGCCATTATCAGCTAAGCCTTATCAGTTTATCTAAGCATTTTTATGCTCAATAAGTTTTCTAATTCGTAGTTCAATGCAATATAATGAATACACTCATAAATATTCGTTAATGATCACAGTTTCATAATTAAAAAAACATTTTAACTCTTTCTTTTGTTATTGAGTAATCAACAATAGCTTTAGAAGTGCGTCACGGTATCACAAATAAATACTTTATTAAATCATTAACTGTTCCTTTTAATAAACTTCAACTTTATTCGTTGATGAATATTAATTTTCTCGTTAAGTGAAATCTTGTTTTTTATACTATCTAGTTATTTAACAAAGCTGAAATGAAAATATTTGCATAATATTAGCATGTATCAGCTGTGACAAATAGGCAAAGACTTTTTTGAAAAATATTTTTTTCATGAAACACATCGTCAGCTAGGTCACTCCAGCCGAGAACTGCAGTTTCGTGCTTATTAGCACTCATCCGCCCGGCATAGGAAGTGACTGAGCTGGAGGGGGAAAACCTCTTAAGGAAACCAAGAGTGCCAAACAAACTGGTAGCTAATATAGAATTTAAAAAATAATAAAATATTTTTTTCGTTTTTAATGTTTCAGTACTTGTGTTAGTAATTACTATATGCATTACTCTTATATTGCTCAAATATTCATGAGGCTAAGAGCCTTTAAAAAACTGACCTACCAAAACTCGCAGAAGGGAAGGTAGGAGGTTCAACTGAAAGATTGAACACACAATAAATGCAACTAAAATCCGTTGTTTTTCACTTCATAGTACGTAATATCATTAAGTGATAAACAATGGAGGCAGTGCATCACCGAATACACTCTGAAAAGGAACAACAAGAAAGAATGTGCGCAGCGTCATGAAAAATGTAGGAGCGATAGTGATGAGACAAATACGCAAAATGTGGAAAAAAATACAAAAATTGCTAAAACATTTCCCATTTATTCATACTGTCTGTATTACTATAAATAATGCATAAAAATGAAGGTAAGCATTCCATGTTTCTTTTCACTTATAAATGTTTGATGTGTGAGCCTTTCCTAACACGACACACATCTAATCTGCATTCTAGATCGTTCCATACATTTTGGAATGTTTCACTGTCACTTTTTCGTAATGCTACACACATGCGATCTTTCAGTTCTTGCTATGTTGTAGGCAATGGTGGTGTATAAACACTATTTGACGAAACCCCATAAAAAACCACATGGGGATGTCTGGGGAATTCCTGTCTGGGGATATGGCTGGCCACTGCATAAAGGGTAAATCATTATCACCTGCACGGCCAACCCAGCCTTGTGGAACGTGCACGTTTAAGTAATCACGTACGTCCAGAAAAACTTTTTCCTTACAGCGCCGGTAAAAAATCTTAACATTTGGTTGGCAATTAAAACCTTTACATAACTTTTTCTGGCCATGATTTTTCTTGGCATGCTCCCTTTTGAATTGGAAAAATATCGAATTTTCGGTCACAATCTGGCCGATTACTCGATATTCGGCCAATTCACTAGGGAGCATGCCAAGTAAAATCATAAAAAGAAGTTTGCATGGTAAAGTTTTTAATTGCCAACCAAATGTAAAGATTTTTTTTTGGCACTGTATTTTTATGAATCATTTATAGTGGTAAGTAAAATAGTTAATGAAATATAAATTCTTAAAACTTGGATATTCTTTTATGCTAACCGTGTATTTTAAATACGGTCAGGTTGTTACGAGTTCCTTGTGGGACACTTCACACTTCACACTCCAGGGTCCCCCGAACCTACCACTATGGTAACCAACAGTTGGATGGGACCCTGAAGACAGCTCTGATTTTTTGATCCAGACCAGATGCCGAGCAACCCCTGGTCCAGCACCCCCAGAGGACTTTAGGAGAAAGAGCATATTTAACGTCCCCTTGTCACCATTAATGAAGACGGTGGATCTTCGACCGGCTAGGATAGGACCCAGGACCTTCCAATCATAAATCCGATACCTTATTCATCAGGCCCCCACAGCCGTCGCCGTGGGACATACGGACTGGCATTGTCCTGTTGTAATACCATGTTGAGTGCGACCTGAAGCAAGGGCAGAACAACAGACTCCACAACTTGTATGACGTAGCGGTCAGCTGTTAAAATTCCATCAATGTGTACCAGTGACATCCTGTGATCAAATATTATGCAACTCCAAACCATGATGCACGAAGCAGGACTTGTGTGGCGCTCGGTGAAATGGGATGGTTCATAGCCTCCTTTGGTTTCCCGCCATATTCGTCGACAGCCGTCGTTTCATTCCGTACAGAAACGAGATTCATTAGTGGAAAACATCCGATGTCATTTGATGGTCCAGGTACGATGACGCTGATATCGGCACGAGTACCAGACGCCTGTGTCAGGTAGGGGAGACAGGGGCAAGATGACGAGCCGGGCAAGATGAAGATGCCTTAATTTTTCCGTTTTTCACTAGGTAACAGCATCAACTGGATACTACAGGCTTTCCTATCAGTTCGTCGTTCAGCAATAGTATAGCGACGCTGAGATCGCCATATTTGTGCTAGTTCTGAAAATCTAATTGTTTACCGTATTCGAATTATAACTTTTGTTCATGTGTAAATAAACTCTGCTACAAATACAGATAAAATATATCGTATCTCTTTAGTATTCATGAATAACTTAGTTTAAATACTGCTTATTACCATTAATAAATGTTAATTTATCCCCTTCTTTTATGGCAAAGAAGACGATTCCGTTCAATCAGACAGTCCGGGGCACGATGACGGACCGAAACTCGGGGCATGATGACGAGCTCGTCATCTTGCCCCGTGTTTCGGAATTTATTAAACTAACTATGTTGTCTATTCTGTTAAATCACGTAAACGCTTATTTATCTGTGTGTTTGTCCACGCGATCTTGTGCTTCTATCTACTCTGGAGCTAAGGGACGCATTGAATAAAGGAAAGTGTCGTTCTAAAGCGGGTGACCACAGATTATTTATATACTAGTTGATCAAATGACTAATTGACTGAATGAAACCAAGCAAAGAATCTCCTGCTCTATTGATTATTGACATTCATAAATCTCACATAACTTTGCAGGCTATATTATTACTAGAAAGTCACCCGTCAAGTAATGACGGATGAAAATTGCTCCTACCCTGTTAAAACTACAGGTTGCATTCGGAACCTTTCAGGGGTGAAACGCTTGTTCACCAGCGGCAACTAATACGGAACCGAAATGGCACCTCTAACTAGGGTGAAAAACAAGCACCTTTTAAAAAATAGGCAGCCGGGGTGAAAAGAATGAACCTTCGGAGAGAGAAATGGCACCCTTACAGTAGATCCTCTTCCCCCCTACCCCGTATTGAGTGCGTTTTTGAATACAGTTGTGCTTTTTTTTTTTTTTTAATAGTTTTGTTTTGATTCATGATAGTCTAAGTTTTGGACACTTTTCACATTGGATGAATTCAGTACTGGAAATGATTAAAACTTGTAATTACAGCATTTAATCATATTTCAGAGTTTTCGACATAGTTAAGAAGTGCTCATTGCTTTACTTCTTCTGATCGTGCTCTAACTCAATGTTTCTCAACCTCTTTTCACCCACGGGTCGGTAAAAGCAAATGAAAAACATTGCGGACCTGTAAAATTTTTATCCTTTTCTTAAAAATAAATAATAATAATAATAATAATAACTCTCGGGCAGTTAAAAACTTGTTAAAAAATTCTGCCTACTGATGAAGTTTTTTTTCTTACAAAGTAATATTAAAAATGAATAAAACAATAAATATCTACCCACTTTACTTGGTGTCAAAGAGTTGTCACAAATATATTTCAAGTTAAAGACGAGTAATTATTTCAATTATCATAGTTAAGTTAATGATTATTTGTGAGAAAAACCGAAACTAAAGTGTAGAGGTACAAATATATTCTGGGATATTAAAGTTACGGAAAAACAAAATCGTTTCTCAAGCGTTCAAAATTTCAATCAAAATAACAATAAAATAAAATGTGCATGAAATTTTTCGACAGTTTAAAAAATCTAAAGAAATTCCTAACGCTATCCAAATATTAACCGCTAACAGAAAATGAATCAAACACTTGAATGAAAAAGCAAAAAAAAAAAAGCTAGACGGAGAGAGATTTTTATTTTTATTTTTTGTTATTGCTATTTTGCAGCAATCTACGAAGCACAAGAATCATTTTAATTTAGGTTCTCACTTGTTGATTATCGATAATCTTATTGCGGTTATTATTTTGGTGATTAAATGTTGCTTATCGAGTATTCAAGAAAATAATGATAGATATATTTAGTAGCGTTTTGAATGATGGAAATTTCACTACAGTAACGGTAAACTGAAACTATAAAACTAACGGAACTACGGTACCATAACGGACTAACGGTAACTGAAAAGCAGTAAACGTACTTTTAACTATGTTTGAAAACCCTAAAAGCTTCAAAGTGATCAAAAGCTGTACTTACTTGTTATTTTAAAGAATTATCCTAGAAAAGTTGAGATTTAATCCAATAGTGTACTTCATTCAATGTGAAAGACATAGAAGCCACGTATAGATGCAACCTATCATTCGTCCGCCATATTGAAGTGGTTGAATGGTAAATGTATGCCGGAAGCGCATGCGCCAGCAAGTCATTTTGCGATTGGTTGCTGTTTTCGCACCCGTCTGCGATTGTTTGCTGTTTTCGCACCCCTGCTCTATTTTCTGGCCAGAATGGTACCCTTGGGCACCATACTTTCACCTTAGGGGGAATATATTCACTCGTCTGGAACCCCTGGTTATAACAGTGTACTCTTCTACATTTTAACCAAGCAATTGCCTGTTTGATGATATTTTGATAGTTAAAATTTTAACCCGAATTCCAGTGGATTAACCCTAAACTCCAGTAGACAGCGTTCATTAATGACCACTTTTTGTTTCTTCTTCTAAAATGACAGTCTTGCCAGTAAAGCAGTTAAGTTACCGGATCCAGTTCGGACTTGTCACAATAAAGCCTTTCTCTGCATGTCAAACATTACCAAAAAATATTATCAAATTATCATGCCGTGGCGTGAGTTTCATTGTTGATGACATCAAGAGCGTTACTCGATCATTCGCTATTATATATTTGAGGATTGCAGTGAAAAAAACATTATCATGGTTGGGTTGCTGCTCCACGCATCGCATCATCTCTAACCCCTGAAGCGTCATTTTTCAGCCCACTAAAAATCTACTATAGCCAAGCATGTGACAACTTTATTTCATTCATCTAGGACAAATTGACGCAAACAAAAATATTGGTGAGTTTTTGAGCACCGCTTACTTCAAAGCAGCTACAATTGGAAACGCCGTTAGAGGGTTTATAGAATGTGGGATCGAGCCTCATTATTCTCTTGTTTTTAGCGGACTATGATGATGTTGGCAATGAAACTGAGAATAATAGTGCTAATATTTAGACCTTGGTAGTAGAAAATCAACATATAAACACTTCAGATACAGCATAACTTATTGCAAATGCCGATTCCGAGGCACCAAAGAAGCCTGTAAAGTATTTCTAATTTCAATGCATTGCCTAAAGCAACAGAATGTGAGAAAAAAAAGAAAAGCGAAAAACTAAGTTTAAATATTCTTACAAGCGCGCTCATGAAAGAAATGTCAGAACAAGGAGCAAAGCAAATTCAAAAAAAAAACAGGGAATATAAGCTTGTGATGCTAAAAAGGGAGTACAAAAAAACTCAAACTAAGTTATTCAAGGCCTAAGTCTATAAAATTCATCCCAAAAAATCGAGGTTTATCAATTTCAAAGGATGGTGTTATTAAGATCTCCTGCTTGTAAAGAGGAATATTGTGACCCTCCAACAGAAGAATGGATCCAGTGCTGTAAAAGCCAAGAGTGGTAGCATAAGGAATGTTCCAATTATGAAATCGGCATTTTTATTGTGTCTATTGTTAACTGCACAACTTCACGCTTCAACATTACGAAACAATGCATTTCGCTTAATTTTATACTTTGTAAGATGTAAAAGCACAGTTATATCATATGTTAAACTAGGTAACGTATTCAAAAGGTAAAATATGTTCAACCCTTTTCAGAGTTGTCATCTTGTCCCAGTATGGGCAAAATGACGATTTGTTAAGGTTATGAATAAACAAAAGTATCCTTCATTATTTTTATTTGAAAAATTAAATGGTAATATATTTGAAACTACAAAGGACTACTCTAACAGCTCATGTAAAATTAATTTTACCATCCTTAAAAATAAATGTATAAACAAAAAAAGAATTGTTAACATTGTCATCTTGCCTGGGTCTCCTCTATTCGTGCAAGTAACTGCACCACGCATCATGGTTCGGGTTGGCATAACGTTTGATCACAGGACACCCCTCTGGTATACATTAACGGCAGTTTAACAGTGGACTGCTTCGTCACACAAGTTGTGGAGGTTATTGAAATAAACAAATTAAAGTGCTGAGAGTGAAAAAACAACAATTAACTGTACCTGTTCGAATATTAGGAATTTAAAAGGGCAAACAAAGTTTCGTGTCTAACTTCACACTGGCGTATGAATGACTGGCGCTCTAAGGGTATTATGTGACCCTAGGTTGCATTGAAATACTGTTAGTCTTAATGACTACAACTCTATCTCTGTTTTTTTTTTCTTCTTCTTCTTCAAAGCTATTTAAACATCCCCATGTACAGCAGCAATGTAGCCTATGTTTTAATGAATGATTTCTATTTGCAGGATTTTTTTAAAGACTGTACCTACTGTTAAATAAAAACAAAAAGTAATATAAGTATTTAAACACGGTTTAGAACTAAAGATTTTTTAAAAAGCTGGAAGCATCTGTCAAAACTAGAATCGGTCAAGGAAACGCTTTTAGTCACAACTCCAGAGTTGAACTCTTTGGCGCTATTAAAAATCCTTCAAAGCTTCAAAATACCTTTTTTTTATCGCTGTTGCTTCACAATTGTTTTCTCTCTCTCTCTCTCTCTCTCTCTCTCTCTCTCTCTTTCAGAAGAACTTATGTCGCAATCGCTAAGAATCAAGAAATAATACAAAAAAAAAGGTTTCTCAAACAGCAAATAAACTGCTGAAATGAATATAAAAGGTTACTAAAACACAAATTTTATAACAACAAATAAGCTCATTAAAATGAATAAAAAACGATATTGAAACATAAATTGCCAAACAATGTATACAGCGAATAACAGCTTTAGACGGAGAGACTGGAATAATACTTCTTCTTGGAACTTAGCAGTTATGTGTTAAATATTTTTTCCCTAATGAACAGGACTAAGGATCTTAATCCGTTTAGTAGATATTTGTTGGTGAGAGTTCTTCGTTTTCTTCTTTTATACAAACCTTTAGAGTTAAATTTTGAAGTATTGAAAAGTTAAACTAAAAAACAAAATTTACAATTTCCTTCTTTTCTTAGTGATTTAATTTATTTTCACTGATAAAAAAGCTCGTTTGTGATTTTTAACAGCTGTATCCTCTCTTGTAGTGTTATTTGAATATTATTCAAGTTATTATACCTCTTTACCTTTTAGGGTATTCAAAAAGGTGAAAATAAAGATTTGATTTGCTATTTTTTACAGACTATAACAGTGTAGAAACGAAATATTTAATCCAGTTTATTGCGCTAAAAATTTTCGAAAGTTGTGTGCAGAGTACTGTACTTGGTTGAGCCTAATTTTTACAATAAATCGACTTGTTTTTCAACTATAACTTCAAAACTAGCTTCGCGAATAACATACTTTACACTTCAGCAATAACTTGTAACCAATGTATAATCTTGCTTAGTAATATACTATTGACATAATTTCTGAAACATTAGATAATAACTCCAACACATTTCTGCTTCGTTTAGTCTATGAAAGACGAGTTCCTAATGAGTGGAGAGTACAATATCATCATTGTGGACTGGAGTGGTGGAAATAAACCACCCTACTATCAAGCTACAGCAAACACAAGAGTAGTAGGAGCGGAAATAGCTTTAATGATCCAAACTTTAGAGGTATGTTCACTGTCTTTGTATCAATAGCAAAGATGCAGATTGCAAACTTCAAATATTTTAATAATGTGTAATTTAGTTGTTATTAAGTGAAGGAATTATAGTCTGATTTTGAAAATTTGCATTAATTTATTTTTTTTCAATTCATACTTAAGGATGGATAATAATATTTTGGGCAAAAACAGTTACAAAAGTAAATTAAAAATTATATACGCATCAATCCTGCTTATTGAA